>NC_085140.1:302284024-302557197 GCF_024139115.2 Armigeres subalbatus | reverse complement strand
CACGAACGAATCAAGCAAATCAAAGCGTTAATCCAATTAATTTTAGTTTTGGAATGGAGTACTTAACAGTAGAAAACAGGAAGAAACTCGATTCTTTTCTCAGGTCCTTACAGAGTTATCGAAATAAATTATCCAAATTAGATAAGACATCATTTGACAGCAAGTAATGATCTTATTACAGTCCATAAAAATAGACTCATTGAAGCATAAAAAACGTTTGATCATTTTACTTACAAATTTTGTACTTATACATTTATAACAAACACAATACTGTTTGTACTGTAGAACTAATTTAGACTCAAGTACAGCCTAATTCCATAAAAAATAATAATAAAAAATAAAAAATCAAATGGGATAGTGAAAATTCTTAGTTTTGTACTAAGAAGTGCGAAATTATTAGGATCTAAAATTAGATTTTTTCTCTCTATGCTCTTAAAAAATTGTGAACGTATTTGAGAATAACTATTACGGAATGATTTTATTCCATTACATCATTCTCCCAAAGGGGAAGTGTAGCATTCCATTTCAACATAAAATACAGTAAACATGTCATCTGTAAAACATCATCATAAAATAGAACACTTTATAACATCTTGCTAAAACATGAACATTCCCATACAGCCAAGATCGATGAAGAAGGATGGCATTTTTGACGAACCAAACTGACTTGAAATTACAGAGCAAGCAAACCAATCTCATTCAATTCAGAGACAATTTGCAAGCCTCCGCGGCAATGATATGAAATTTGCGACGCATATTTCCAATGTTTGATAAACTATGCAGTTTTATTGAGGAAGGATCAACTAAATTAGACGCAGATGTCAAATTGGAACTCATGGCTCATCTTAACTAACTGGAGCAACATTTTGATCGATATTTTCTGGCTCAAGAACATGCTTCATTAGTTCTCAATCCGTTTTTGTTTACTTTGGACGTGGATAGCCTTCCAATGAAACTCGGAATGAATATTTGTACATGCGGAATGGTTTATCATGTCATGAATTATTCGGTTCAAAAATTGAACTATTTTGGTGTGGCTTCGCATAATACAAAGTCGCTTTCCAAGCTTTGAAGATTCTAATACCGTTCTAGAGAGTGGATTTTCGACCTATCTCCAGATAAGAGAAATATATTTAACAACAGACAAACAGTCATAACAATTGTGAAATTCTCATCGTTTACTGATTTACTGGTCAATTTAAATAATCATTAGCTGGTCAATCGATTACTCGTGTGCCACATCACATTTGCTAGAATTTAACATTTGTTACTAACCGCCGTCTGCTGATTTGATTAACTTATTGAAAACAACAGATGCTTGTTGTATGACGACGATGGATTTCATTAGTGCATGTTCAATGTGTTATGTCCTTTGTCTATGATTGAACATTGAGGACGATTTAAGATCAACTTTATCAGACACGAAATCTCGTGTACCAAAGCTATATCACGAATGTACAAAATTACTGCCGAAGAATGTAATATTCCAATGATAAAAGATATTGATATAAAGTTAAGAATACGTGACATATTCAGGGGCCGTGTCCTGGGCTTATTATAAAGGTCGCGATCCGAAAAGGTTGGAACCACTGAATTAGAATGATCGAAGTCATCAGCATATGCATGCATGCAGTGCAATGCAAAACAAATTAACGTTAAGTGCGTGGACGTACAGTTATATGCACAATCACGAATAGACCTTATCTCAATTTGTTCAGTCCTAATCGATTGGTAGATACAGAAAATATCTGGATTTAATGTGCTGGTTGGTAACATGCACAAGTTAATAACTTTATTTTTCATTCGCAAAATTCAAAGCGGCTGGTGTCAATGAACATATGTAACAAACCCTCACACAAAAGAACCTGGTCAAAATATCATGAATAGCCATTGTACGAATAAAATGATTTTAAGGATTTTGTGCAATAGCGGCGTCCTTTCTTCAACATTTTTTTTGAAAGAATATTAATATCAGTCCATAAAATGCGCTGACACAAAGAATATGACACTTATCTTTTGTACTGAAGTACACTGACATAATTGTGGGTGGCACAGCACCAATTTAGGAACAAAATCATTCTTTACATTTGAAAGTCAGTCACGCTCGCTGGTCTATTGACTACCGCTTCGGTCTTGAAAGCAGGAATCTTTCTATTTGTTTTTTTTTTAATTATTTTAGCTCTTTCTATGTTCCACGTTCTACATTCCTACTGTTACATCCTATCACTAGCAATTCCGAAACCGCCGGTGAGTATGAAAGGCCATAAGTATCTTTCTTAAATCGGTATCCAACTAACTATCTTTCGGATACTCAGGGACGTAGCCAGGTAAAATCTCGGTAGTGAGTGCCTTGCTCCATCAAAGAGAAAGTGATAAATCTGAAATCAATATCTGCGTTAACAGATGAACAATTTTCTTCAATATTGTTGTTGAAAAACAATTTTCTTGTTGATTCACCGTTAATTCATATTTGTCTACAGGCGCATACTGATCATTTTCCCCATTTGAAACATGGTTGTTCCTGTGGGTTGTTAATTGTAAAAGGTTTGTTTTTGCTATGAAAAAATAACCTTCCAGAATGTACAACTTTTCTGGAGGAAAAAAGCCGCAAGTTAAGGGTGACTGCAAAGATCGTCAATATTTAGCATTGTAAAACAAATTATTCGAGATAGGGTATTTACTTATTATGAAGATATTCCAGTTTTTCATAAACAAACAGATCCACTGTGTCGATCAAGATTCCTGGAATTTCCTCATAAAATTTCGATACGACAGTGCGTCACCTAATATGATTCTCTGTGTCTTTATTGAAATCGCATGGCGCACACCCCCGACGCTCAGTTAATCTGCCTTCCACACCACCGGTTAGCGAACAAAAAACGTCAGGAACGTTCATTAAAAACCAGTTCCAGAATGGCGTACATCGTGGTTAGATTTTAAGCACGGTTGGGATCAAACGGCGCTTCGCGGATCTGAGCAGCGTGCGAAAGGCATTTTGAACGAGATCGAGACGTTTGTTATCGGATCCAGTGTGTCGTTAGTAGCTCGCGATAGGAAAGTCCGCAGCATGAAGCTGCGAATGTTTTGCTATTGCTGGTAGCGTACTCGTCTGCCTTCCTACAACAGTAGTGCTCCAAAATAAACAGTGCAGTGCGCGGAGAAATGTATAGCGTTGAAGGAATGTCCGAGTTCACAAATTACGTGGGTACATCGCATAAAACATGGCCGCAGAACGTACTCAATGGTGTACTATCGCGGTTCTGTGGATCAGAGGACCGAGGATCTGGCAAGGTATGTTCATTGAAGAGAGGCAAATTGAGATAAATACGGGAATAATCATCCTACACAATTTTTTCGCCGAGATCTCAGCATTTTTGATTATTTTCCGAGGTGGGCACCGCAGTTTCAGCAAACATGATTTTTGCCGAGATCTCAGTAAAAGTGACTTTCAGTTGCCGAGATACAGCAAATATTCTGCGAGCAATCAGTAATAACTTCTCAGCACTTGCGTCTACGTCGCGTTGAAATATAACGCAACATTGTAATCCGTCTTCAATGCACCGTTAAGCAGATGACCGACCCAAACCGAGGTCATTCGTTTACGGTGAGTTGATGAACGACGAAGGGGCGAGGTGTAGCCATCATTGCAGCGCACAGTGGGTTGATTTTGCGAATTAGGCAAAAAATCCATACAAATTAGGTATCGAACAGTCTCTCTATTGAAAGTATGATTGATACTTTTAGAAACGAATTCTAAATTCAGCTCTTTCCAAAAACTGAAACTTTACTCTGCAAATATGTCAATTTTACTACAAATAAAGACTTTTTTTAAAGGGTTCAATAAGGCTGAATAGTATTTGGTAACACTTATGAAGTGATACGATACAAAATTTGTTAAAACAAATGTTGCATGGTGGATTAATCCGGGAATAATTATAGACCCAACACCCCAAGTTGAATTTTTGGCAACAAATTTCGAACTGCGACCCATAGTTGTAGAGTTGAATGTCGCATTTGTAGACGGTTTTTGTTTTTTAATTATCATTCTTTGAAACTTGTGTGAGTTAGCGTTTGAAAGCTCACAACTCACACCATATAACCTTATGGTTAACTGGGAATTGGTACTGGCGGAATTTCTGACCACTGCTTCTTACATTCTACACATACCTACGATGAATTGATGGGTTTGGAACGTCGTTTTTTATGCACGCTTTTATTAGGAAGATGCTGTTTATGCGAATAGAGTTGTTTACTTCTATTTCTCAGATACCAATAGGAAAAAAGTAACACCTCTTACTGGATTTGAAACTTTAAAGAGCGCTAGAATTTGCACCATTTGATCTTCACGCTATCCTGTATCCTATAAATGTAATACACGTAGGCAATAGATCTGAAATTTTTTTCTAATGAAATTCTGCTGATTTAGTTGATTTGATCGGTTTTATCTTTTTATGCCGAATAATATTAGGAATTAGATTATATTGCAGCACCTGAGATAGACACATAATACCTTCTCCAGCAAGCACGCTTTTGTGTATTGCAATACGAGCAGTTCTTTTTTGTTGCATCTTATACAACATCTAGACTAGAACACCAAATTTCGGAAAGAACAGTAATCCCGATAAATATGACTCAACTATAACTCTCTTTTGACTGGCTCAAAATAAACTACAGGCCAAGATAAGTATCCTTACGGGGCAAGAAACCCCTCTAAAAATCATGTTTTCCAACTGAAATGTAGTAGAGGGTCAATATACACAGAAAATAAAAGCTGTTAATGCGTAGGGGAATCGGGCTCCTCATGATATCTTCTTCTTCTTCATTGGTATTACATTCCTCACTGGGACATTGCCGCCTCGCAGCTTATTAAGTTGTTTATTAACCACTTCCACAGTTACTAACTGCGAGGTTTCTAAGCCAAATTACTATTTCTGCATTCGTGTATCATGAGGCTAACACAATGATACTTTTATGCCCAGGGAACTCGAGACAATTTCCAAGCCGAAAATTGCCTTGACCGGTACCGGGAATCGAACCCTCATCGAACCTCATGATATACGAAGGCAGAAATGGTATCCTGGCTTAGAAACCTCGCAGTTAATAACAATGGAATTGCTTAATGAACACTAAGCTGCGAGGCGGCTCTGTGCCAGTGTGGGGATGTAATGCCAATAAGAAGAAGAAGATATTTATAATATGGGGCGATGTGACCACCCCCTCGGGGCAAGACGAGCGAGGACCAACAATTATATAAAAAGTGTGCTAAATTTATTAAGAAAATCGAATTTCAATTTCAATCAATATTTCAAGAAGAAGTGAGGTTGTCAAAGTGCGTTTTTCAGTGGTATAGCCCGTTTACATTATTGTTAGTCATTCCTCGTAATAATAATGCTCACTTTAGTCATAGTCAACGTTGGCTGTCTTGCCCCATATGGCGATCTTGCCCACTTTCCCCTATTGGTCATATTAGGCAAAACAATTTTTTTTTTCTGGTCGATAAGTTATTGTTTTTCATGGATACTATTAAAATTACATTGAATAACAGAAATCAGTATAAAATTTCAGTAAATTTGACAATGTAAGTTACTCAATAGATTCAGCGCAATAGTTTTAGAATTTTGTGTATTTGATTGTTTCAAAATGGAGTGCTACTCTTGCCCCATTTAAGATAAATTAGGTATTCAAATCTTATTAGGCATGGTCAAACATTTCACTGTAAATATTTTAAATGTAAAGGTAAAATAAAGGGGTGCTCATCTTGCCCCTGGGGACGATCTTGCCCCGTCCTCCCCTTAATCATTTGTTTCGATGCTATGCAGTATCTTTGTGGCATTTACTCACTCAGGTCGTTATTGAAGATTTCTGGAATTGAAGGTAGTCGAATCTTTGGTTTTGTTCAAGAAATTCAGTCAATCCTCCCTGTCCATGGATAAGGGCTTGACGTTGATATTTCAAGTGTCTTAAAAGATTTTTATTTTATTTTTATTTTTGTTGTTTAATAGAGTGCTTTTTCAAACAAAGGTTAAGTTCAACACTAAATTAAAAAATTAGGATATTTTTCCATTTTATATCTCTTTCACAAGAATGTCGTTATTTTAATGGTAATGGTTTGAAAATAAGCTCCGTAGAAACTTTTATCACATCTTACTTAAATAAGGTCAACAGTTATACCAAACACTTGAGGTACCATGCCTCCAAGTTAACTAATGGTTAGTGTCGCACGATCTAACAACAACTGCCTATTGAGTAAATTTGGAGGTGCCGGCAAATCAGGGCTCAGTAGAGGTCTAACTAACATATCTCTAATACTAACAAGACCCTGAAACAAACGCTTATCCAAATAGCATACATCTATTTATACTTGTAGTAGTAGCTAACAATAATTCATTTTGTACCCGTATAGCTGAAGTAGAATTTTTAGTAGTGAAAAGTAGAATTTGTAGATTTACTAATTTGGCATTGGAGATAGTGAATGTATCTATTATATCTTCTCGATAATCTTTTATTTTAGTCTATCTAGCTGCATGGATCAACGCAAAAAAACTGTTTCTCTCTTTCCTTCTATTAGGTTAGTTAGAAAAATTAGCGGATATATAGGGGACATGACTTAGTGTTTCTCGTATTAAGACAAATTCGCTGACCTTTACCTTATAATAAAATAAATTACCGATAGTAAAATAAATGACTGAAATTTAAAGATATCAAATAAATAATAAAAAAGAAAATAAATACATGACCATCGGTGGACAGAAAGATAAGAGACAGAGTTCTGTTTAGAATAGTTAATGGAGACCATTGCACTCACAAGATAGAGAATAACTAGTACCACTATTATTGCTACAAGACTAATAACTTGACCACTTACGGAAATGAGGATAGACCATATGATGCGTTGAATATTGTATACCACTGAATCTGAATAACTGAATTTTAAACCTCATTATTTTAATAAATAATAAAAGGTTTTGAATATTAGAAAAGGGAATAGAACTTGACCAAAAAGCAATTACGGAACAACTGGACAGAAATTTTGTATAATGATCACTATTAGACTACTGAAACTTTAACATATGACATTACTGTGACTGATAGGATACAATTAACTCGACGACGTATTGACAAACATCCGATACTCAACCGTGTTAAAATAAGGGAAGCTCTTCAATGTGTCCATTTATTACAATAGTACTTAAATTAATCTATTTTGAAACTACCCTACCAGAATGATATCATTACATCTTTATTCGAAATTGTTACTTGGAAATGGCAACAGTACCACCCGTTGTCAACATAGACGAAATTGTTACTTGGAAATGGCAACAGTACCACCCGTTGTCAACATAGACTACTATTAGGTATTGAATGTCGGCTCCAAGTAACTAATAATTAAATTTACATGTTAACTACTTATTCAGAAAACATCTATGTACATGTTGAGCTTCCATTATTTGTTCGGTTTATAATTGACAGACTGTAGATAGAAAGAATAATGTATCGCAGTGGCGTTTCCCTAACCTCAATCTACCTGTGCACTGGACTTAAATTTAAGGAATTAGTGTGCGGAAATGCATAGAACAACTAGATTTTGATTAGTTTAAACGACTCTGATAATTTTATTTTCCCTTTAGGCTGTCAAAATATCAAAATTTTCATTTTTCGGGTCAGTGCACAGGTAAAAAGTGAGGTTACGCGACGCCACTGATGTATCGGTATGATCACAATACAAACCCAGGCCGCAGTGACCTAGTGAGCAACATAGCTTGAGTCGTCTGCTAGTATTGTGTATCACATGGAGAGCCCAGCCGAGATACCAGTCTATTAAGACTACAGCTGATCAACTCTCGAAAAAAAAAAAAAAAAAGAAATTCAGTCAATCGTCGGTTGACCATTCGCTCCATATTTTTTTAGATTCAGCTGGTTAGGGCAATTCGCCAATAGTTTCTGACTTCGTTAGCAGGGCCCCTGTGTTTCGGGATAGCGATGACGAAGCTATGCTTCCATTCAACCGAGACCGTTCCCGCAGTTCACTCTTGGTTAAGCGTGGCTTTATCTCTGATACTGAGATTTTTTTATCATCAGATATCCGATGTCATCTGGACCCTCAGTTTTCCCTTTGGACTTATGAAAGGCGTATTATAGCTCTGCCATAGTGAACGGGAGGTTGTAGTTCTGTTCTTCATCAGGTGGGACCAATAATCCATGGATAGCCATGTGGGAGGAAGGATGCCGCTTTTAGGAAGGTTTCTGAGTAACGGTATAAGGAGGAAGACAAGTCGTGGAGGTATTCTGCCAAGGCATCCGCCATTGGCTTGTGGATCTTTGATTATTGTGCCGTTTACCTTGATGGCTATTCTCTTGTGCCGTCTTTTGCCCTGTAGACTATTTGTTCGCATCCATATCTTTATAGCAGACTGGCTCTCGTTTTGTGTGTGTCTTTATTAGCTTGTTGCTCTTGGCTGGCTCGTATCTTCTTCTCGCGCGTTTAACGGGGCGAAGAAGTTTTCTGCGTCATTTGGCCGCCGTCGCGTCGTGATGTCCTTCCTTATTAAGGGGGAATGAAGACGGGCAACACACCACTACATAAATCCTTTTGTGTTTGTGATATTGCCCGACACACCGCCGGTGGTGAATCATTCAGAAAGCTGTTTTCTTTGCCCAACTTTCCTTGAGCTTTAATATCTGCAGTAAGTTACGAAATCAATGTAGGAACACGAGTACATATATAGTTCAGTTTCAAGTGCAATTCGAAAACCGGCCACCGAGGTCTGCTCGAGGTCTCTGGGTCTGGAACTGTCTTGTTTTGTAGCGCGATACAGATCGGAGCGTGGTCGAATCCTCTGAAATCCTCGTGCGCGGACCAAAGAAAGTGGTTTGCGGTGGGGGTCGCTACAAGAGAGATGTAAATCGCTGATTCTGACTGACCTCGGAGGAAAGTGGTTGACCCATCGTTTATGATAGGGAACTGTTCCGTTTTCCATCCCACTGAACATATATTCATCTCATTGCAAAACTAAGAAATACAGCACCAATCTCGTCGCTTCTTTTTGCTAACAAGCGTGCTAACTGCTGAAAAAAATCACAAAAATAAGAAACAAACCAAATTCCTTTTCAATGCTTTGTTTTTGATGGGATGTAAATAGGAGCTATGGGATGAAGTGCCGAACCGTTCCCCTAGTTAGATTAGATTGCGCCGGGTAGCGAGGGTAAGCCCACATGGCATAAGGCCGTTTGGCATAATGCCCACAACAAACTAAAAGTTAATCTATGAATATATAATTTCCATCTTTAGAAGTATAAATTACCCCTTCTTCAAAAGTACGCAATTTAATATTCAGAGTAAAGCAAAGAAAACAAAATTGAAATAACCAATGTGGGCTCATTTTATGTCCGATTGAAATTTTTAGAGAAGAAGCCTCATCATGTCTTTTTTGGTACATTACTTGATTTAACCATGGTGCCAATCCGCCCGGGTTTATTAAGGGAGGGTTCCTGGGTCAGGTGCAGTCAAAAAGGGGTCATTCTTAAAACCCTTGATAAACGAGCAAAACGAAAGCAAACGTAGTCAATCATTATTGAATAGTATATGAAGATAGTTTTGATATAATTGGATCACCCGGACATGGTTCCAGATGTTCCGGGAACCTAGTTCCCTCAAGGAAGTGAACAAACTCTGAAACCTATCTTGCAACGTATCAAACTTCATGATTTTAAAAGACAAGCTCAAGCTCAACAGATAAATTTTTCAGAGATTTTGGAGTCATTTGCTACGTCAACTTCTCTGTGGGAACCAGGTTCCCGGGAACACTTCCACCCGTGGTCAATGTATCGAAAACCTCTCAAAGAATCATCCATTCATTTTATCTTTCAAAATCACGAAGTATGATACATATGTCGCAAAATGGGTTTTGGAGCTAATCGAAGTTTGTCCCCTTCCCTGAGGGAACCAGGTTCTCGGAACATCCGGAACCATGTCCTGGTGATCCATTTGTGTCAAAACTAACTTCTGATACTGGTCAATAATGATTGACCACGTTTGCATAAACATTCTGTACGCATTCCCTCATTTATCAATGATTTTAAGAAAATGATCCGTTTTTGACTACACTTGACACAGAGTAAATCCGGCCGGATTGGTACCATGGTCAAATCAAGTCATGTACCAAAAAAAACATGATGACGCTACTTCTCTGAAAATTGCGTGTCAATCGGGCATAAAATGAGCCCACACGGTATAAGATCTTCTTTTGACCCCGGAACCACAAAGCTCGGTTTCGGAAGGAAACCGGCAGCAAACCCCTTTGGGGTTTGTTTGGGTTTCCGGAGCTCAGGGCGTACGGACGCAGAGGAGATTTCGGATCTCGGGAACCTATATCGCACCCGCACGTAATACTCACAATCAAACATCGCATCGAAGATAACGATCGTCAGATTGAGGGGACCATAAAAACTGCACGGACAGGCGGAGCGGAGTACGGCGGAGGCTTCGTTGATTTTTGCGGTATTTCACCGGGAAGGAAGGTGCGATGTTGGGCGATCTTAGTACAATGGCGACGGTGTGTGCCACGGTGGGCTACAACGACAATGGTTTCAACAACTGACGTGAACGACGGACCAGGTGGTCTCGGGAAACGAGGTGGTGGTCCCCAAGGGATGATCTTCGGTTGAATAACCGCTGAATGTTGCCGGCAGCGATTATTGGAGCTTGGCAACCGCCACGGACTATGTGACAACGGAGATGAGCCGCGACGGCGTCTTTCAGGAAACAGAATGGCGGTACAGGGAGATATACTGTTTCGAGGACCGCGAAATCCAGCCGATGGCGGAGGTGGTGACTTTGGTTTTAGCGTTCAGTAGGAAGGCTTTCGGCGGCTACGGCGATTAGAGTGCCAGCCAAATGCACATGGATGTCTGTATCAGCCCGGTACAACGAGTGATGGATTGCCGAACAACTATTCGACGATGAAGCCACGGCAAGATTGCAGCGCTAAGCCTACGACTACGAATCACGAACCCATCGGAACCCATCTTAAACTCACTGTTGGGGTTTCAACTTAATTTTTACTACCGGATCGAAAAACGTATGTACTGAATCCTACCAGGTAGGAGTCTTGCACTCCGTTTTCTTTTAAAGGAGCTACTCTATCCAGGAATTAATATCAATTGCCCCCTCATGCCGTTTTCCAACCTTCCACCTTCCATCCACTCATGAGGCAGAACCTCATCCTCCCAAACCTTGGTAATCAGACAGTGCAGTGCTCTAGCCAGTGCCTCACCACCATGTTTAAACAGCTCTGGTAGTTGGTCAACGCCAGGGGCTTTGTTGTTTTTCAGCCGGCCGATCTCCTCCTGGATTTCCTGGAGATTCGGTGCCGGAAGTCGCATGTCCTGCGCGCGTGCTCCTAGGTTTCTTACCATACCGCCACCGTTGTCTGCCATATTGCCATTCAGGTGCTCTTCGTAGTGCCACCTTTGGATCACCTCACGCTCGTTTGTAAGAAGGTTCTCGTTTATGTCCTTACACATATCGGGATGTGGCACGTGGTCCTTACGTGAACGGTTCAACTTCTCATAGAACTTTCGTGTGTTATTAGCGCGGTACAGTTCCTCCGTCTCTTCACGGTCTCGATCTTCCTGCTGGCGCTTTTTCCTCCGGAAAATCGAGTTAAGTCTGTTCCGCGCCCGTTTGTATCGTGCCTCGTTCGCCCTCGTTCGGTGTTGCAGCAATCTCGCCCATGCTGCATTCTTCTCCTCAACTAACTGCTCACATTCGTAGTCTTGGGATAGTCTACCGTCTTGTAGCCGCCCAATGTTTAGCCGCAGCGGACGACTACGACGCGTGTTGTACACCGTCGAGAGTTTTGAGCGCAGACATACTGCAACGAGGTAGTGGTCGGATTCAATATTCGCACTGCGGTAAGTGCGTACGTTCGTGATATCGGAGAAGAATTAACCGTCGATTATAACGTGGTCGATGTGGTTTTTCGTTTCTTGATTAGGTGATTTCCATGTGGCCTTATGGATATTCTTGCGAGGGAAGATAGTGCTGCGGACTACCATTCCGCGGGAGGCTGCAAAGTTTATGCATCGTTGGCCATTGTCGTTCGATACGTTATGCAGACTATCCGGTTCGATGACCGGTCTATACATTTCCTCCCTTCCTACCTGAGCGTTCATGTCACCGATGACGATTTTTACGTCCTGCAGTGCCTCCATCGTATGTCTGCTCCAGCTGTGCATAGAACGCTTTTTTTCTCGTCGTCGGGTCTCCCTTCGTGTCCATCGCTCAACTCCTCTACCACCATCTTGCGAGCATGTTACACGAAACAATGTTTCGTATGACATTGTCACCAGAAGGCGCTAGAATGAAATGTCAAACTCGAAGGATTCCGACGCTAGCGCCTCTAGTTGTGAAACGCTCAATCAATGAAATTCAAATTGCTCGTTAAAATCATGGTCGATGAAATTTTCTATAGTGTTACGTCTGTTGTCTGTGATGCTATAGTTGAAGAATGGGTAGGCTGACCATATCATTTTGGTGAAAAAACGGGACAAACGCGCTTGCAAAACGGGACAAGCAAATAAACCTTGTGATAAAATTTAAGAGCTGTGGAAATTTCAAAATTCATTGAGATTGCTGACGTCTAATCACCTTGATTGATTGCGCAATTCATAACTAGGGGCGCTAGTGTCGTAATTCTTTGAGTTTGACATTTCACTCCAGCGCCTTCTGGCGACGATGTCATACGAAACATTGTTTCGCGAAACATGCTCGCAAGATGGTGGTAAAGGAGTTGAGCGAAGGATTTTTCAGAAAAATGTTCAAGACTGTTGTGCTTTTATTGCAAGTTAGTTGTGGAAAAATACTAAACTACAAATATTTCACTCTTCAAAGAAACGCGGACAAAAATACGAAGGAACAGAAAATTAAGCATCTTTCAATATTAAAAAAAACATACTTTAAGGAAAAAATGTCAGAAGACAAATGCGAAAAGAGCAATAGAGTGGGATCATTGATTTCCCGTGCCAAATCCCTTTTTCATTAATTTATGTGGGGAAAAATCTGCGGATAAGAATAACATGAATATTAACAAGGAAAGAACTTTAATAGAATGTAATTTTAATTATTTCCATGGAATTGGTTGGCGCATGAGAACAAATGTCAAATCGAGGCAATTCACAGTCCTTTTTGATCCAAACTGATTTAAATGTCGCTACAAGTAGTCTAACACCTCGAGAATCTAATGAAGTGATGAACTTTGTTATAAACTTAAAAATCACTATAATAAATAAATAAAAAAATCCGACCTAATTTTCCCTTGGTGTTTTAAAATCGATTATGTTCAGTTGATTTTTAAATTATTATTTCATGCCTTCGTTTGCTTAAAGTGGAGGATGTCGAAATATTTAGAATTATCCAGAGAGTCTTTGAATGATTCTTAACATTTCAAAAAGAATCAAATAATTAAAAAAATACACGATAAAGCTGATTTGAAAAAAAAAATAATTACCTACTTCGGAAGCTTCAAAAAGAATAATCGAAAATGAACTTAATCTGAAAATTAGAATGTCTGTCCCTGCGCTTCATTTTATTGACGTTGAGGCGTAACCTGATTTTCAGGAAATACTTGCCTACCAAGTTACTACTGTTGAATTTGTCCAAATTTTAATAAAAATTATTTAGGCTCTTTTAGTGGAATGTCTTCAACTGTCTAAGACAAGTTTAGTACTTTCCATTTAATTCCACTACGTCTTTATCTATCTATCTGATATCTTTACATATACGTATTTCGACCTTAACTGTGAGGCCGTCTTCAGTGTCTCGTAAGTCGAGGCAAGTACGAGATACTGAAGACGGCCTCACAGTCGAGGTCGAAATACGTATCTGTAAAGATATTTAAACTTGTGGAATTAAATGGAAAGTACTAAACTCGTCTTAGACAGTCAAATTTCAATGCCTCCGTATTAAGCAGAAAAAATCATTGACGGTATGAAAAATCTCCCGGTGAAGCACCTGTTGTCAATAACAGACACCTTAAGAAAAGTCGATCAATGGAAAATACAACACCTTACACTTTTTTATGGGTTTCGTCCACTTTCTTTGTTGAGAGATTAGCCAGCCGAGGGCTGTAAATCTCTCTTATAAAGGACGCAAACAAAAACACTTCCCATGTATGATCAATGTAGAATCAATGAAAAAACGGGACAAATTGAGGATTTTTCAGATTACGACGGGACAGCACAAAAAGGTCTAAAAAACGGGACTGTCCCGTGAAATACGGTACTTATGGTCAGCCTAAGAATGGGCCTTTTATCCTCAGCTTGCACATCCTTGCGTTGATTGGCTGCCACCCAATCACGCGTTAGCGCATCTTTCCCAGCACTATGAAGCCGGTTCCCAGCTCGTTGGTGGTGCCACAACTTTGGTAGAAGGTAGCCGCTCGATGCCCGCTTTTACACACTTTCTGTAATGTCCAGCAGATTTCCTGCAGCGCTACGACATCGAAGTTGCGGGGATGTAATTCATCGTAGATTATCCTGTCGCAACCTGCGAAGCCTAGCGACTTGCAGTTCCATGTTCCAAGCTTCCAATCGTGATCCTTTATTCGTCGCCTAGGTCGTTGCCGATTGTATCGAGTCGTATTATCTTCTATGTCGTTCGTAATGGTTGTTTTTAAAGGCGGCTGATTGGGCCTGCGCAAACCTCCTGTCTCATCGGAGGGCCGTCGTGTCAGGGCTGTTTAGCGTCCCACCTAACACCAGGGCTTGGGCTGGTGCGCTTTGAGCGGCACACGGTCGCTTTGGCGGAGCCTACTTGCGAATACATGCAGCTTTTTATAGAGGTTCAACAAGGCTGGGGAGGGATCGTCAAGCCCATGGACATAGTCCCTACTGCCCCCAACAGTGATTTTCAGTTGGACGGCATAATTTACGATCAAGCACCATGATACTCATTCAGTTCTTGGAGAATTAAATAAAGAATGTTATGCTGAAAACCGCGACAAGATTAGAGTTTATTAGTCAAAGATATTACCATTTTTGTCCAGAGCATCAGGGCTTCAAATAGAACCGAATAAGAAGGCGACCCATCTAAAAAAGTGAAAAAGTTTTTCCCATACTAATTTGAGCCAGCTTTCAGAGGCTATTTCCTTATTTTGCTTTTATTGTCTATCCGTAACAAAGTTAGAACGCTTTTTGTACCAAAATTGGATTTTTCTCCAGATACAGGCAACTTTCCCAACTTCGGAAGTAGTGCGCTAGACTCGCCCAAAGATGCGCTAAACAACGCATCAACCAGTTTCACAGATAAAACTTCGGAAGAAAGTTCGGTTCGGAAGTCCCGACTTCCGATATCTAAGTTGGTGCTACGCCGACAATATATTATCTCCAGTAGCCTTGCTAGCAAAGGCGTAGAATTGCCATTCCGGAGAAGGCGAGTTCGATTCTCAGGGGCATAGTTTATCCATTGTAGGGAGGTAGGGGGTAAAACGGATAGGGGTCCCGTTTGAGCTAAATTGTTACAAATTTGGCACTCTATCGCGTGGATATTATTGCTTGTTTCAAATTATGAGTGCAACATGTTTTACTACATTCAAATATTGGAAACTATCTTGTTTATTGAAGATTTAATGTAAACTATGACTGATATGCCATGGTGATGTAATTTATGATGTGCAAGCTTTTAAAACAGAAATCGGCAAGGCTAATCCGCATGATACTAGATGATCTCAAACTTTTTTCTATTCAAAGATTGTTTACGGGTTGAATTGAAAATTTATCCCAAAATTCGATTTTTCAGATTTTTTTAAGAAATTGAATCATAGTGGGGTAAAACGGACACGTTCTGGTGTGGGTAATATGAACTATATGAAGTACAAATAGGGCATCCAATCATGGTTTGAACTAGTGAAAAGCGTATCATGGTTTGAACCATTTTGAAATCAGTAGAAATTACCATCGGGTCGGTTGCCAAAAATAACGTTCTTTTTTTCTTCTATCTCCATTTTTCGTGGTATTTGAGAGGCTTCAGTAAGCTACCTTACCGGGGTCGCGTTACCTACATCGCGATGATGGGGCTGCCACCTTAGGTATAGCTGACACGATACAGCATTTCGTTAATCAGCCGCTGGGTACCAGGCAGACGCTGTTTGAGCCGCACCTCCTGGTGAACAGACGCTCGAGACATACCTTCTCACTCTAGCTGATGTCAGAAGGACCACAGTGCCCAGACTGCACTACCAGCTAAGTACACAACCCTTAGCTGTCGGTCTTTAGTCATCGGATGACCCGTGGAAGCGTGATATAGGAACTTGTGGGGAGCAGAGCTCTGT
Organism: Armigeres subalbatus; assembly: GCF_024139115.2. Lineage (NCBI taxonomy): Eukaryota > Metazoa > Arthropoda > Insecta > Diptera > Culicidae > Armigeres > Armigeres subalbatus. The sequence continues at coordinate 302,540,869 of NC_085140.1, read as the reverse complement.
TGGGCGCTCCTTCCTTGATGTCAACCCACGATTTTGCAGCCCAGGTTCATCGTAGAGCTGTAGCCCATCAAATCAAATCAAATCAGAAATTACCATCTCATTGGCAGGAAATGAATCTAAAACAGTCTGAATGGAATATTTAGGTATACTGGAAGTGATAGAGTTTATTTAAACATTCGTGCATATTGTTTAAGTAGTAAAATTAAGGGATTTAAAAACGTCATGAATTTGCGCCAAATCCCCCCCACTAGTGGCATAATTTCAAAAAGCTCATAAAGGACGCATTTTATGACACAGGAGTGAGATCAATATATCAAAAGAACGCTATTTTCATATGTAATCGATTGACGTCATCATACAATTGAGAAATAGTTTTAAATAGTTAAAATAGTAACATTTATACAAGGTCAAAACTGATCATGGTTTGAACTAAAAGATATTTTAGTTACTAGATAAATATTGTCGCTCCTGTTCCCTTTGTTCTGCTGTCCGGAACATGTTGGGTATCAATCGATTTGACATCGTATGGATTTTTCTTCTTTGGCATTTAGCTCCCCTATCCTCGCCAGCAAAAGATGTTCCGGACAGCGACGACAGCGACAATCTTTATCTAGTAAATAAAATATCTTTTTTTGAACTGAATTCGTACCATGGTTTGAACTTGTAAATGCAGTCATGTTCTGCTGCTGTCCGCTAGGAGCGCTGCATGCGCCTAGCTGAAGCATTTTGTTTACATTTCCAATATGAAAAAATCGCATTTTTCATATCGATAATTTAGACGATTTTCACACGTTTCGAGTTACTAATCAAATGCGAGAAGATGAATAGTAAAATAAATTTGCTTTTCTACAGATTTCCTCAGCGTTTCATGCATGTGATTAGTATTATATTTAGGAGCTGCTGGCTGCTGCAGTAGTTCAAACCATGGTACGAATCAAAGTTATGTAATTATTAAGTTTTTTCAATGAAACTAAGCATAAATATGTGCACTAGAGTGGGGCGTCGTGGTATTTTTTTCAAATCAAAGGTTTTTCGAAGCCATTCTGGATCCTGAACAACTGTACAGAATTTTGGACCGATTGGTTGCTTCATCGCTTTCCGCATCGCGTTTGAAGTTTGTATGGAAATTAGTATGAGAGAACGTATATTTTTGCATTTCTACTACTAGAGGTTTCAGTTCATCGTGAACCAAGTGGCACATTACGTTAAAGTATAACCCAAAGGATGCCGAAAAACTTTGCTGAAGAAGGCACGTTGCTGGAACGTCCACGAAAAAAGTTATAACGCTTCGAACATTGAGTGTTCAAATCATATGCAAAAAATCGTTTATTCTGCCAGCACTGCCGTACTACGTAGACCAATAATTTAAATGAGTGATATTTCAAAATAATTAATCTTATAGGCCTTTACAGCTAATGGGAACTATCCGGAATTATTTCACAAAGAAAAAAATCCGATAAGAAGGAAGATGGGTTTTGCCCTTCGATAACCATAGGTTGTCCGGTAGTGCTGGCAGAAACATTGATTTCTTGCATATGGTTTAAACAATCAATTTTCAAAACGTAATAAAATTTTTTGTAGACCTTCCAGCTACGTACCTTCTTCGGCAAAGTTTTTTGGCATCTTCCAGACTATATGCTAACGTATTGAGTCACGTGATTGATGATAAATTGAAGCCGCTAAGAGCAAAAATATAAAAAAGTACGTTTTCCCATACTAATCTCCATGTAAATTTAAAACGCGATGCGGCATGCGAGGTTGCAACCAATCGAGCCCATATTTTGCACAGTTGATTGGGGTCCCAAAACGTTTCAGAAAAACCTTAATCTCACTTGATCGGACGAAGTTTGCGTTTTTCCATACAACTGCGCCCCACTCTAATATGCACCCAGGATGTTTTTAGAAAGATAATGAACTACGCTTCCATACAAACTAGAAATCGCAGTTCTAACATGTCCCTTTAATGAAATAAATCAACTTTATTTTGACGGCTCATCTGAAACCCGCCATTTGGTTCAAACCATGGATTGGATTCACCGAACTTTTGTTTTGAAAAGTTTGCATTGTTTACCTCCAAGCATTCATTAGGAAATTCGACTGACTTGGACATTAATTTACAATGTTCTGAAAACTCAGATGTGAATATGTGTCGACTATGCGTCCAATTTGGGAATCTCCGGCTCATTCAGTGCCCGGAACATAGGCGTTTAACTTTGATATTTACGAGATGAACCGGCCTAGGGCCGAAAATCTCGTAAAGATAATTCAATTCAATTCAACTTTGGTTGAACTGAACCTGAGTTGCGTACTCTTGCCTACGCAATACGGTCGGGTCTGAGCTTGACGACCGACTGGCAAATAGCACACACAACCTCACTTGATCAGTACAATTGTTGATAAAGAATGTGTGTAGCCGCCAGACATTCTAAATACTCACGCTCCTCTAATGTGAACGTGTACTATATACAGTGAGTCCAAAAAGTATTCGTCTAGCTGTGTGTTTTCTAGAAAATGTCAAAGATAGAATCTAGTAAGCTCAAAAAAATAAAACTATCGATTACATTGTGTAGTAAACTAATCAATTCATCTTTATTGTTAAAAATCAAACAGAAAAATAAAACAATAACAAAAAGACAGGTAACAAAACATAACAATTCATTAAATACGGGCTCAAAAAGTATTCGTCTAGTCAGGTTTAGCGCGCTTTTGAAACGAAAACAGGAGTTGTAGAATGGAATTCAATATGTCGTTGGATTCCCCTGTGTATCTATGACGGGCTGTAGTTCTTGTGGCATGGAACTGACCAAATTAGCCGTACTGGGGGACGGAATATTCTTCCATTTTTCTTTCAACACTAATTTCAATTCGTTGTTGTTAGAAATATGACTTTCACGAATTTCACGAAAAGTTTGTCGTCCAGAACCTTCCAATGGAGTTAAATTGGATTCATATCTGGGATCTGAGGAGACGTTTTGAGTTGATTGGGGTATTATAGAGTAGCTACAGCTTAGTACTTTGGGCTGTGTGCTTGAGGTAATTATCACCCCGTAAGATGTATGTTCCCTGTAAGCTCAATTTCCCAGCACTGGCGTTCAAATTTTCTTTCAAAATGCGGATGAACATTTTGTGATACATAATTCCTTCAATAATGTGAAATTTTCCCGCACCGGTTGCGCTCAAGCACCTCAGAGACCATGACGGAGCCCCCACCATGCTTTACTGCTCAAAAGAGATTCTGCGGCTATATCTCAATATTCATTTTCCGCCATACAATACATCGGCCATTTGATCCAAATATGCTGTACTTGCTTTCGTCAGATACCATGACTTGATTCCGAAAGTCATCCTTCTTCCAGCGATATTTTTAGCTGAAATCGAGCTGTTTTTGATAATTTGATGGCTCACTTGAATTTTCTTCCGTGATACTCGCCCATTATACCCATACTTTTCACAGGTATTTCTGTTCGTATTGGTTCATATCTGAGCACTTCTTCTCTCCAACTCACTTGCCTATATGGGTAAACTCGTTTTTAAGGATTTTTTTAATTTTCCGCACAATAAATCGCTCATCGTTATCAGTTTACCATCGTTGATGATCGCTCTGTTATTTGTTCTGATAGATTTTTGTGGCATTGATGCGATCAATCACCAATTAAATGGTTGAATTCTTGCTACCCTTGGCCTACCCACATTTTTTGCAAAGTCATAAGTCAACTTGCACTAATTATGCAGGCGTAGAATAAGTTTTTTTTTTTCATTTTAACTCATCTTTTTACTTTTCCCACCCATGGTGCTTCTATTTTCCGCGCCAAGTTCAAACAAAACAAAAACATTATTTGATCTGTCATTGAATATTGACAAAAATGTTGCTAGACATCACTAGAGTGTGCTAGTGTAACTACATGCGAATAAAACTATTATATTCGTGTTTCACTCGATTATTTTCTGAATAGACGAAAACTTTTTGAGCGAGCGAATTTGACGAAATTTTGGTATTCTCTACATATCAGAAAAAGTAATTCAAATTTCTATTTGCTTTTGAATAATAATCATGTGTTGATAAGTTTTCTACCAAATTTAGAAGAAAGTTTTTTGATTTCACTTCTATCACGCCCAAGTTTTACATTTTACTAAAGAATATGCAGCTAGACGAATACTTTTTGGACCCACTGTACATGTGGAAATGTTTGACAAAAATGGAAATGGATTGACAAAAATGGATTGTGTGATTGATTCGACTATGCATTCAATTAGGCCGATAAGTTGCGAAGGCCGACGGAGGTTCTTCGTAGCTTGGTTAAAGCACCAGTCTACCGTATTGAGGGTCGTGGGTTCATGTCCCATCGAAGGGAAAGTGGTTACCTCCAATACATAGGAAAACTGTCAAAACGTACGCAAACGCATCCATTGTGTTTGGCCCATTAGCCGTGCGGTAAAATGCGCAGCTACAAAGCAAGACTATGCTCAGGGTGACTGGGTTTGATTCCCGGTCCGATCTAGGAAATTTTCGGGTTGGAAATTGTCTCGTCTTCCCTGGGCATAAAAGTATCATCGTGAAGATTATATTAATTCATCAGATGTAACAGCAACGCCCTCCTTAGTCGTGCGGTAAGACGCGCGGCTACAAAGCAAGACCATGCTGAAGGTGGCTGGGTTCGATTCCCGGTGCCGGTCTAGGCAATTTTCGGATTGGAAATTATCTCGACTTCCCTGGGCATAAAAGTATCATCGTGTTAGCCTCATGATATACGAATGCAAAAATTGTAACTTGGCTTAGAAACCTCGCAGTTAATAACTGTGGAAGTGCTTAATGAACACTAAGCTGCGAGGCAGCTCTGTCCCAGTGTGGGGATGTAATGCCAATAAGAAGAAGAATAAGTAACAGCAATAACAGAATTCATCTCATTGATTTGATGGCATTAGTATCCAAAATATTGCTGGCTAACAATTCTAGATTTACATCTACCACAACCATATAGGTACATGTACGACCCATGCTTGCAATACTATCGTCTAGCAAATATTTCCTCTTTGATCATGGGCTGACGAATGGCAAACATCTAGCTATTTATTTTAAGTTAAACAATCCCTAAAAGCTTTTCTGTTTACCGCCCTCCCCTCCTACAGTCTTATAGGTGTTTGCCTTTTCACTCAAGAGAACAGGCTGCATACTGCTGCCACTATCACCGATCTCAATTGGCAAATTACATTACTTTAGAGCAAATAATAATATTTGTCTTCATGCGAAAACAGTTTTCGTCTATCTAGCGCTGAACTGAAGCACCTACCGGAGGTGGGTTTGTCATCAAAGTTTCCATTTCATTCGATTTACGATATCGATTTGTAAGCTGCCCGGTATTATACGATTGTGTGGCCAAACAGAACGAATTCATGAATGTAGCACATTAACAGGTGGATGAGGTCATCGCAGCGCAGCCCAGAAGAGTGTGCGGAAAAGAATAACAGCAACAAGAATCCGCCTGCGGCCTGCGCGATATAAGGAAGGAGGTGAGCGAAGCAAGGCGGCAAATTGTCGAGTCATGGTGACGTTAGACGAGATACCATCACAAACGGTTGCTAAGGTATTGGACCATTTTTCCAATAAATCCCGCAATTCTCCTGCAGCGGAACAACAACGCATCGTGTGGTCAGCGAATGCGCTCGAAGTGTTTGCGTGACAGTGTCTGCCTACACATGCATCCGTACCTGGTGACGGGTAAATTATCTGTCCTTGACCTCACATTCGCATGATATTGGCGAAGCACTGGCGTAGCAAGCTGACCAGTTGGTCAACGCGGTCGCCCCATGTCGGGTCAAATTATTATAATATGAACTATGATTTCATTTGGCACATCGCAGATTAGTGTTTGTTCACAGGTTTCCACAATTATCAATTTAAAGGTTTCGACATCTACACTCCATCATTTATACATTCGTGTATCATGGGGCCTAGTGTCCGCACGTTAGCGGTACGATGCGTGACTACAAAGCAAGTCCATGCTGAAGGTGACTAGGTAAAATTCTCTGGTCAGCCACAGAGAAACAGACGTCTCACTTAACACATGTTGCATCGTTCACCTTTTCAACGGTTGATTTAATTTTTTGTAGATGGTCTTGACGTTTGCGCACTACCGCCATCTGGTTGTCGCTTGGCCTAGTGTCACCGTGTTTTTAGCATTGAGCGACAATGTTTTTGTGACGATGATTTTGATTGCATTTTGTCCTAAGTGAGATGCCTGTTTCTCTGTGGTTCAGCCAAGGAAATTTTCAGATGAAATTCTTTTGATTTCCGTGGGCATTAAAGTGGAGCATCATGATCATTTTTTTTGAACAAGGTTTTTTGATCCCCTATTTTCGGCTGTCTTGATAAAATCATTTTCAAATATGTAGCATTCATCCAGGAATCATTCTCGTTTGCGATTTTGAAGGAAACGTCGCTGTGCCGTACCTTAAACTTCTTACGCTGTTGTAGTCACTGTTTCATGGATATTCTTCCACAAGCAGAGTTGACAAGGCACTTTTGTGCGAATTTGAGAAGTATTAGGATGGTTCAGTAACAAATGTGCAGTGTTACGTGGCCTCTCACTGCTTTGCAAGGTTTGCCGCTTAGGATGGCCATCTTGTCCCATTTTTGTATACGTTTTCTTTGCAATACTTGTTTTTTGATTCTTCGTGACCACTGGAAATTCCAGTCTTCTGTTTTCAAACCTGTCTTAAATTGAATAGGTTTGATACAAGCAATGCTGATAATTGATCTCACATGATGTTATCTATTACGACGTTTTGTTCGCTTTACCTTTACCACAATGTTTTCGTTTCTTTCCCTTTTTGCAGGCCGATTTCGACAGCCGACTTGAGGCTGCTGGCGACAAGCTGGTCTTGGTGGATTTCTTTGCCACGTGGTGCGGCCCTTGCAAGGTGATCGCCCCCAAGCTGGATGAACTGCAAGCCAAACACGCCGATAGAGTCGTAATCATCAAGGTCGACGTGGACGAGTGCGAAGAGCTGGCCATCAAGTATAACATTTCCAGCATGCCCACTTTCCTGTACATAAAGAACAAGGATGTCGTCTACCAGTTCTCCGGTGCCAACGCCGAGAGGCTGGAAACATTAATCTTGAAATACAGCGAGTAAGTGCTTCATCCCTAACTCCACCACTCGTATTTATAATATATATGAAGCATAAAAAGCACACATACACAAACATACACGAAAAGACCTTCTTAAATGAAACGAATCCACTTGTTAGGAAAGCAGAAGGAAACAATCGCGCGGAAGAAGGTTCATAAACTAATGTTGTTAATTTTTGCGTTAGATAACTATAGCTTGAAGATTGATTCAAAGTGGTAATTCATTGTCTCAAAAAATCGATTAGAAACAGACGAGTATAATTTTGTCCGTTAGAACTACGTGATTCGATAAGCGCGCGATTTATGATTGATTTCGACGAGTTATGATGCAATCGCAAGAAATGATGGAACCATCTACGCACCTGCTTGCGAGAATGTTGTTGTACTGTGTAGTAAATAATGCTTTAAACCGGATCTAAGATTGATAACGTTAGAAATGTGAAAGGAATAAACTGCAATTTTGTGTTGCAATACGAAACCTCATATTTTTTTGAAAAGCAAATATCACAGCCGAAATAACGTTTAAGCAATACACTGCACCCACTCGCATATCAGTCCCACACCGTTTTTTCGCATATTGATTATTTTTCGGCGAGTGATCGAAGCGATGCGATTGTGTCCGAGAAACTCATGCGCGATGCTCTCTCTACAGAATCGCAAGCGAGTTAGCTCGTGTATGAAGCTTCCATGATTGAGCTTTGAGTATGATTCTACCAACACTGGTTCTGGATCTCAACTCCACACTGATCTTTCAATATATCAACCAGGTCACCGGCTTCAGTCATTTCATCCAAACCCTTACATTGGATGACTTCAACTGGGCATAGGACTCCCACATGAATCACATCAACCAGCCCCTCTACAATCAAGTTTTTGCACGCACAGCTCTTCTGAAAAGGATCCCGAACATCATTTCGACTTATTTTATTTCTCCATTGAGGCTTCGCCGCCATGAGCCTTTGAGTCTGCCTCTGCTGCGATGTCCAGCTGGGTTCCAGTCTAATGCTTGTTTGCAGATTTAGTTTCCGACCCTACGTAGAGTTTGGCCGACCCAGCCCTACTTCCGATCCCGAATTTCTGTTGCTATCGGCCTCTGGTGACAACGATGATGGAGCTCGTTGTTTGAGACAGGCATCTGTTGATGAACACCTGCAGCCGTTGAGTGTTCTCCACCGATGCACACCATGTTTTGCTAGCGTATAATAGCACAGAATTCACGTTAGCGTTGAAAATTTGTATTTTGGTGCGCTCACTTATCTGCCTGTATTTCCAGATATTTCTTAAACTCGCAAAGGCAGCCCTTGCTTTCTTGATCCGCGCGCCTATGTCGATCTTGGTACCGCCGTCTGACGCCATTTGGTTAACAAGATATTGGAAGCTCTCAACATTCTCCACCAGAGGCGCATTCACGTTCCGAGTCGTGGGTAGGACAAATAGGAAATGCCAATTTGGGAAACAGTTCTGGAAAAAAAATTCCTAGCCTCTTCAAGCTTAGCTCTCGTGCCTATTGAATGGAGACTTCCGTGTCTCTTGAAGGCGGGATTCCATGCCTTTTAAAGGGCGGCTTCCCAGCCTGTTAAAGGGAGGATTCCGAGCCTTTTCAAAGTCGGCTTTCGAGCCCTGAAAAGAGGACTTCAGAGCCCCTTAATAGAAGGCTTCTGATCCTCTTGAGAAAAGGCTTCCGAGCCTCTTGAAGGGGGGCTTCAGAGTCTCTTGAAAGTGGATTTCGAGCCTTTTTAAAGGCTTCTAAGTACCTTGAAAGTACGTTTCTAAGCTACTGAACCTCTTGAAAGTAGTCTCCAAGCCTCTTAAAAAAGGCTCCGGAGCCTTTTGAAGGGGCTTCCCAGTCTCTTTTGAAAGGAGGCTTCCGAGAAGCGTAGAACGATTCTTCTAATTCTGAACTGAACAACTGCAACTGAACTTTTCGAAAAAAAAAAACATCCATCCTCTTAAATGGAGACTTCGTACCATCAGACTCTAGATTTTAGTTCAGAAGGAATAGATTGATTGCATTGAAGTTTTTTTTTAAATTTGTTCATTCGACGTTTTGTCCTTTGATCTTTTTTATCGCCCTTTATACACTGTGCTCGTTTTGGAGAGCAGGATTCAATAGGCTTTGATTTACTTATCGACATGCATATTATAGAAGATTCTAATGCATAATTGTCCCATGTTACCTTTGATGAAAAATCAAAACTCGGATCAGATTGTCCCACCAATTTTAGAATTGTATGGATCTTAAAATTTAACAAATATTTTTGGGATGTTATCACCGTAGGCAACATTTTCCAGGACATAAAACAGATCACTACTTATTTAAACGGTTTTCAGTCTCACTTATCATCAAACAACAACTTCATTATTTCAGTGGGACAAATTGCCTCGAGTTTGAGATTTTTCATTAAAGGTAACATGGGACAATTATGCGTAGAACGGCAGTACAAGACTTGAAATAAAAAATTCACAATTATCAATCTTTATCAATAAGTGTGATTTGAATTGTAAGACAGTCGACTCTCTACATCACGATTTCTAGATGTCTCTCCCTATGTCGATGGTTTTATCGGTTCCTTCAATCTACATACATTTGGGATTTCTACATCTCGCTAAGGGTCTGTTCAAATATTACGTAACGCAATAGGGGGTGGGGGGTTGTTTTATTTTTGTTACGATTTGTTACGCAAAATATAGGGGGTGGGGGTCCTTCGAGAAATTGTTACACGTAACAATGAGAAAAAATATTTAAATTTTTCAAAAAATAGTTATTGTCTTCAAAATAGCATAAAATACACAAAAAATAATAATTTATTGTATCGTGGTTCAAATTCTACCAAAAACAATATTTTTTCAAAAAAAATGTTTTTGTTACGCGTGACGGAGGGGGGTGGGGGTAGTTCTAATTTTTGTTACGGTTTGTTAGGGGGGGGGGGGGGGTTCTTAAAAACAACGTTTTTCGCGTTACGTAATATTTGAACAGACCCTAACTTCTCTGTCTCGATATCTTCACCCAAAAAATCTGCACGTTGTTTCCAATTCTGAAAAGTACGTAGATTTTTTTTCACCTGAAATTACGTAACTTTTTACCTGATTTTTCGATAGAATTTTCATTCTACGTGAAAATCGGCAAGTTCTACCTGGAGTTTTTGATAGAATTTCACCAAACACGTAAAAGTTTCACCTGAATTTTCTTGAAGTATTTGCAGTTACGTGTGCATCGTAAAATGTACCTGAAAATTCAGGTAGAAACAACGTTTAGATTATTTGGAGTGTTCTGTCATATTTTGTTCAGGATTCTCACCTTCCTATGTCAATAATATATCTGAATTTCTAGACTACTAGATCAGTTTTGGATAATAACAAACACAACAAAAAACAAGAGATGGCATTTGTTTTGTTATCGTTTTTCATTGCAATGAGCTTTTATCGATCTAGTAACTCTGTCAATTTTCCTTCCTCTCCTTATATCGATGGTCCCTTCATTATCGAGATGTGGAGATGCGACTGTAGAGCCGCAACTACGCATTATTGTCCGAGGTACCCCCAGAGGTACATGTACCCCAGGTTGAGGACCGCTGATATAGATTACCGAGACTTTCAGCCCGAGGCTGCCTCGTCTCGAAGAATTTGTTTTCGGAGCTCAGAACCCTTTAAGAGCGGTCTTCGGTATGTTTCTGGTTCCGCAGATTTCAATAGACCTTTATTTGAGGTTTGAAGAAGACTTTTTCCGTGGGCTTTGAATAATCCATTCAATCGTGCTTAATCATAACGTCTAAAATATTTAATTAATCGCATTTGCAGAATTCAGCAACTTCTATTTCACCTCTGTAAAACATAGACATCTTTGAGCTTTAGGATTTTTAAAGTGCCTGAAGTCCTAAACAACAATCAATCAGTAGTCCATTGCTTTAGGATACAAAAAACATCTATGATTATTGTTTGGACTCTGATTAACTTAAAAATCATCTTCTGCTAACACACGAATTCTTGCCATCCAATCACTTCATATGTTCTTACAGGAAAATTCATGCGTGTAGGGACATGTCCTACCTGCAGGGTGACCAGCGAACCGGGAAAACCGGGAAAAAGTCGAATCCAGTTTTCCTCGAGCGGTAATGGCTGCCAGCTTGCCTGCGGGTTACTCTCTGATTTGCCGTTTCTGGAGGTCAACTGCACCCACCATTCGAGCATTTTGATTATCGTGGGTATATAAGAAGGCTTGAATTCACTGATTCAGCACCTTCTTATATGCCACTAAAGGAATTTCCAGGATTTTCAAAGGATTTCCTAGACGTTCTTACAAAAAAATTTAAAACATTTCCGAAGGATTTTTGAAAAAAAAAATACAAGGCATTTCCGGAGGATTTTCCGATGAAAACCCTGGAGGAATGGAAAATGAGGAATTTTTATGAATCTTCTGGATTTACGTCTGGAGAAACTGGCTCTATTTAAAGTTTTTTCTAAAATTATGAGTTTTTGAAGGAATTTCTGAAGGAGAACCTGAGGGAGTTTTCGAACAGAATTTCTGTGAGCATGAAGAAATTTCCAAAAAAAAATCTCAGGCATTTACGATGAAATTTCCGAAAAATGCCTTTATTTCTCCAGGTATTATCCGGGAATTACTAAAAGATTTTGCTCCATCGATAAATCACCTAAGAATTCCTTTGGATGCTTCTCCGGGGTTTATCACAATTACAGAAAATATTTTTTAGAATACTCGGTGTTTATATCACAAATCTAGGAAATATTCTTAATTTGGTGAGTCAGTGTGCCCCATCCCTAGTGGAATTTAATATGGAAAACTTAATTGTGTTGTTTTCCTGCTATATCGCAAACGAGTTTGCTCAATCATGGAGAATAAATGAATTAGATTTTAATATGAATAAATCAGCATTAGAAATTTGGAGACAGTCAGAGGGGCGACAACGGATTTTTTTCATATGGAGTTTGGCAAGTATGATGCAATTTCAGGGCTGGTAGCGATGAATGCCTTTCAAAATAGTGACTTTATGACCAACGACTACGAAAAGTGACCAAATAGTGACTTTCTATTTGCAGAAAAGTGGACCAAATAGTGACATTCGTATGAAGTTTTATACCGGGATAGAGCTACAAGTTGCATTAGAGTTGAATACAAACTAGTGTTTTATTTTTGAAATCCTTATCTAGAATGTTATCAGAAATCAAGAAAAGGTAAGAACAACAAAAGCATGAAGATTACTGCTACTGGCCATGTCCATCTTCACGGTAAGGAGGGAGAGGATGGAAGCAAAGAGGCCAGTGACTGCGATACTCTCATAAGTACCACGGAGTTGGATATTGAGGATGGTATTCGTTGGCTCACCAGAAGCCATATCAATATGACCATTGGCCATGTTACCATACTAAGTAACACAGGCATCATATAAGGTAAACACACCCAGCGTCACGAAAACAGGTAGTGAATTACAAGTTGTTACACAAAATTATGTTGATAATTACAATATTTGTTGTTTAATATGAGCTCGGAGTTTTCTTTATATCAGCAAAAGAATGATATAAAATGATCTTATTGATTCCTAGACGGTGAACTACACGGTTTGGACTCACAAAACTTATAAATCTTTGGTAGGATCATTTGTTTGAAGAATATAAAATAATTAATATAATGAAAAATTTGAAAATACGATTTGATTCTGTTATTAAACTATGGTTTAAATTAATAACACATTTAAATGTAGTTTTTGAAGTTTTGAGCTCGACGTGGTATTTTGAAGCAAATTTTGAAGATCCAATGAAACCATGCTCTTTTATTAGAAATCCAGAAATTCTAATAAACTATGATTTCTAAATGGCAGACTTTAGTATTGAAGTTTATAAAATAACGGCCACCAATAATCTCGAGTTAAAAAATCTAATCAGTTTGTTCTATTTTAGATTTTAAAAATCCGATCAATTCATTCACCTCCATACTAGTTTTTTGGGTATCTATTCTTAATTGTTATTAAACTGAATCTTTTTATTTAAAAAAAAATGATATTTCTAAAATAATTACAATCAAAAAAATTTGAATTACACCATGATCCTTTTTAAGGCGATTTTATTCGCGAGCTTTTAGAGAGTGAGCCAGCCTAGGGCTGCAAGCTCTTTAATAAAGAAAGAAAAAGTTCGCGAGCTTTTTTCATACGCACATGTTCCTTATAAAATTTGGTACGATTTAATTCCTACCAGTTAGGGAGAACTGGGTGAGCATTTAGTAGTGTCATTTTAGTTCACTTTTGAAGAAGCCATTAATCAAGCATTTTTTCCTTCACGATTTCCGCATATGATCCGCACCAAGACCAGAACTATTGATTTCTACTATTGTCCCATAATGAAGGAGTAGAAATAAAAATTAATGATAAAATTGATAAAGTCTAAAAACTCATCAGTTTTCCTAAAGAATATCCTTGATTGCCCGTAATTTTATTACTTTATTATTTTTTTCGGAAAAAATTCAAATACCCTCGCCCCTTGAATTAATAAATTTTGTCCAGACGTGGTTCTAGTCTCCAACACTAATCAATTCTGTACTCTATACTCGAGGTTCTTTTGCATTTTAACAAATTCCATTCGTGAAGAAAAAGAGATCATAGATGACATGAATTGGAAATAACCTCACGATTTTTCCTGCAACACACTTGGATTTTTATTTTGGAACTTTTACAATTGGCAATGCAAAAATAGTGACTTTAGTGACCATTTGCGAAAAATAGTGACTTTAGTGACTTTTGATACTAAAAGTGACTCGCTGGGCAGGCCTGTACCTCTTATTTGGCGCATAAATTTATACTCCAATGTCAAAATGCTCATATACTATCATAAATTGTTGTAGTATTTGTGAAAATTTGTATTGTTTACCGTTTTCACAAGAGAGAGTGGTGTCGAAAGCACATATTAAATTAAAAATTGCAACGAATAAAAATACATTAAATCCGTAAAAATGTAGTGTTTTCACTTTGTTCCTTACGCGAAATATGCAGATAAATAATTCTCGCTTAACTTTTCAAAAGGACCTAAGTAACATTTTTTTCATGAATTAATTTGAATACAGCAATCAATAGCTTTCATGTTGTTCTATTGATTGCGCTTATCAAATTAAATCATGAAAAAAAAATTACTTAGGTCCTTTTGAAAAGTTAAGCGAGAATTATGTTGGTAGAAGAACAAGAACTCTGTGCTGAGCAGAAACAGTTGTTTCTTGCATTTTCCAAACTTTCTTCTTCTTCTTCTTCTGGAGCTATCTTTGACAGCTCTTTTTAAAGGGCAGAGTTACTGTGACTATAATGCCCTGTTGCTTTTTTGCGAGAGGTGTACAGCAGATGACCAGATGCTTTTGGTTTTCCGCACAAGTACAAGGCTCCCCCGTTCAATTCCACAACAACCGGCCCCCGCATCGAGGCCAGCGGATTTATTCTACAGTAAATGAGCAATTTAAATATCCATATTGATTTCTTTTAAAAACTTACAAACATCTATCAAGGTATCAATGTTTTTGCTATTAAACAGATCAATTAGATTTCGAAACCTGCAGTCGAACGAATATTTTGAACGAACTATTCCAATGCAACACAACATGCTCTCCATTCTCAGGGTCGTCACAGATTTCACATAATTCGCTATCTACTAATTTCATTTTTGCTCTCCAATACTTAGACCAATCGTGCCCTGTTATTAATCTATTCAATAGCCTTACGTTCTGATTACTCAAGCCTTTATCAAAATACCATGCCTCTTTATTAACTGTTTTTTTGAAATTGATAAAATTGTTTCCCTTTCTCAATAGCATATTCTCGGTACCACTCGTTCGTATTTTCAATTGACTTGTTTTTGAATAAGCCAAAAGCGTCTGAAAGTAATATGCAATTAGGTATTGTTAAGGTACCAGAAATAGCAGTTCTTGCTAAACTATCCGCTGTTTCATTGCCTGTGATATTAGACTAGGAATCCATTGCAATGATGCATTCCATTTTACTGCCTTGGCTATTATTTGATTGACTAGTTGGGGTGTCTTACTAGAGTACTGTCCAGAGTTTATTATTAAACAGGATGATTTTGAATCTGTATATATAATCATGAAACTGATTTTCTCCTGGTCTATTATAGAGAGTGCTTGGTCTATGGCTATTAGTTCTGCTGTTGTAATGCATGTTTCTAGTTCTAACTTATATGAATACCTACTATTGTTATATGCAACAAAAATGCCTATTCCACAAGATTTATCTATTTTGGATGCGTCTGTAAATACTTTGGGTCTATTTTTATATTTTCCATTAAAGAGACATAGAACGGCCTGTTTAAGTCTTACTGGATTAGTGTTACTCTTTGACGAATCTATTGTTTCTAATTGTGTACAAACATTTATCTTTGGTAAACTGATATCAATACAAGTTAATGGTGAAATAGATTCAAATATATGTTTTTCTTTAACAAAAAGTGACTCTAGGTATGTTAGTTTATCAAAATCGACATTATTATCTAAGGTTATTAGCTGTTTAGCAATTAAATTTTGGGGATTGACAGCTCTTGCTATTTCTCTACAAGTAATTAGCTCGTGTCTATGATCTAAAGTTTGTTTTGTTGGCAACTGCAACCAGAGAATTAAGAGGGGTAGTTTTGGTACAACCGGTTATTCTGCGCAAACATTGATTATTTATCGTACTCAGCATTTTTCTGTTGGTTTTGCCAGCGTTGTTAAATATGGAAGCTCCATATTCGATGACACTACGGAAAATTGCATTATAAATTCCAACCATTGTTTGAGGATGAGCACCTTGTTTCATCCCGCTGATAACTTTAATCATATTTAACCTGTCTATTATTTTCAATTTTGTGTTTTTAATGTGTATTCCGAAGCTCATATATCTGTCTAAAGTAATTCCAAGATAAGGGAGCGATTTAACAGTTTCTATTTCAGTATTGTTGTATTTTAAGTGAAGAATGTTGTTACTATTTTGGAAAAGTATTGCTTTAGTTTTATGTGCATTTACACTGAAATTTAATTCGCCTAACTTTTGAAAAACTGTATCTATTACTTGTTGTGCTTTATTGTTTAATATTTCTAGGTTCTTTGCTTTTATTACTGCTGCGAAGTCGTCTGCGTATTGGACTAGTACAACATCATTTTCTAAAACATTATGTAAGGAAGCCGTGTATAAATTAAATAAGGTTGGTGACAGTACGTCACCTTGTGGTAGCCCATTAGAAACGAATCTTTCGATTACATGGTTCTTTAAATTAAATGCAATTTTCTTATTTCTCAAAAGCTTACAATCCATGACGTAATATCACCGGGTATACCAAAGTTGATAAGGATGTTTTCAAGTATATCTGTTTTCACCGCATTAAATGCATTGGATAAATCTATGAATACTACCGCAGTTAAGAAATTATCTCTTTTATTTTGTTTGATTGTGTTAACAAGAAAGTTTGAGCATGTAATGGTTGACATGTTTTTTCGAAAGCCAAATGATGTGTCTGGGATTATTTGTTTGTTATCTAGAACTTTTTGTAATTTAGTTAAAACAGCTGAATTGATAATTTTTGTTAAAACAGGTACTAAAGAAATCGGTCTTTTGCCTTCTATGTTTGACTGATCTTTACCGGGTTTTGGAATAGCTACAATTTTAATGGTTTTTAAAGTCATTGGGAGGTAACAATCCTTCCAGATATTATTCAAATGTTTAATTATTACAATTTTGCCTCCGGTTGTAGTTGTCGCAACAGAGAATATGTAATTTTGTCTCCTCCTGCTGATGATTTTCTCTTTTAGAATTAATTATATTATTGAAAATATCCAAATTAATTAAATTTTCTGAAATATGAAAGGTAGAGTCAACCATAAAAACGGTTCATTCTTACCAAAATGTTTATCGAGGAAAATATTAGCTAATGTCTTATCTTCTTGGATAATGCTATTAGAAGTGAAGCGTTTCTGTTTTCCTGTTAATCTTCCTATTTTCAACCATAGTTCACTAGAAGTCATTGTTGAAATAATTTCTTCTACGAAAGATTTAAAACTTTCGTTTTGGCATTCTTTTGAGTCTGTTAAATTTAGCCTGTGCTTTTTTGCAGATAATTAAGTTTTCCGTCGTGGATCTTCTATTGAATTTTGAACGAGCTTCGTTTTTCTTCCCATGCCTGAGACAACTCTTTCGACCACCAGTGTTTCTGGTTTGTATCTGTTATTAATTTTATTTTTTTCATAAATGTCTGCTACTATTTTTGGAAATATTCTATGCTATTGCAGTTTTCTAAGTTTAAATTTTTATTTCTTCATTTATTTTTTGTGATTGAATATGATTTTACTGCTTTCTACTTTATTGTGATTGTAATTAATTTCTATGATTAAATGATGACTTCCTATTCCATAATTAAGAGTTTTCCATTCTAAATCTGAAAATAAGTTCGGAGTGCAAAGAGTGAGGTCTATTGCTGTAGATTTCCTATTGACTTGTATTGGTATAAAAGTTTTAGAATTGTCGTTCAGAAGAATTAAATTACTATCATTAATTAAATCCATAACAACTGATCCTTTTGTGTCGGTGATATCGTTGCCCCAGGTCTGATGATGAGCGTTAAAGTCTCCTGCAATTATTGTCCTACAGTTTCGTGTTACTAAACTGAAAATTTTAGATAAATCTGACTCTAACTCTGATTTCAAAATTGAAGATGCAATATACAGTGAGATCAAAATTACATCTAATGAGTAAACTTTAATGGCTACAGCTTGGGTAGCATTTGATAGTGTGGGTATATCAATTATCGTGTATCCAGTATCTTGCTTAAGGTAGATTGCACATCCACCGTACCCATCAAGTCTAGCCTTTATGAACTTGTTGTATCGAGAAATATCGTACTTACTCGTTTGTTCTAGTGATTTGTTAGCCTTTCAGATCAAACGGCTGCTGAATAGTCTTCCACCGTTAAAACTCTCTGTAACTCATCCTTAATTTTTGAGAGACTCTGTATGTTACACTGCAAAAAGACATTAAATTAGCAATTTTTTAAACTGAGATACATTAAATCGTTCGAATACAGTTCTCAAGTGGTAATTGTTCTGTTTATGCTATGATACTATCTAGATTTAAAAATTTCTTGGAACATTCTTTTATTTTCTGCTGTAGTTCCTCCGTGACCCCGGTGCATTGAAGCAAAGCCGTGTAGAATTTCGCGAGTTCGCCCGGACGTTGCGATTAGCTGTTTCCAGTGCGTCCGCATTTGCTTTCTTGATGATGTGGTCCCATTTTTCCTTTTCGCTCCCGGCGATAGGATTGTTCACACCAGCTCCTTGTGATGTTGAAGCCTCATTGCGATCTCTGATGTGCTGCTGTCGTTCATTGTCGGGTTTCATTTTTTTTTTTTTTTTTTTTTTTAACTAATTTTATTTGCTAATTATCTAATACAGGCATTCATCTCTTAGACTAGTTGTTCCGCGTTCCTTAACACTATCATCCTTATTTGCTATGTTACGCTTTTAGTTATTATTAATACATTTCAATTGCCTCTGGCAGTTAGAATTTTTTCCTCTGGTTGAATTGAACCATGTAGGAATTACAATGTTTTCAACTTAAACTAAACTTAACCTATTTTATACTAAGGGTACAAGGAGTTAATCGTTGCAATAGAAGATTGCAACGATTTTTGTCTAAAATTGGAAATTATTTTGTTGGACATTTGTTGCAATGTCTCAATATTAGAAATTCTATGAAGTTCATTGGTACTATACCACGGAGGCACCTTCAGAATCATTTTCAAAATTTTATTTTGAATCCTCTGGAGTGCCTTCTTTCTGGTATTGCAGCAACTAGCCCATATTGGCACAGCATACAACATGGCAGGTCTTAAAATTTGTTTGTAAATCAAAAGTTTGTTCTTAAGACAAAGTTTTGATTTTCTGTTTATAAGTGGATATAGGCACTTAATATATTTGTTACATTTGGCTTGAAGGCCTTCAATGTGATTTTTAAAAGTTAATTTTTGATCTAGCAGAAGTCCTAAATATTTAGCTTCGCTAGACCAATTAATTGGAACCCCATTCATAGTGACAATATGTCTGCTAGAAGGTTTCAAATAAGAAGCTCTCGGCTTATGTGGGAAAATTATAAGCTGAGTTTTGGAAGCATTCGGGGAAATTTTCCATTTTGCAAGTAAGTGGAGAAAACATCCAAACTTTTTGCAATCTACTACAAATGACACGAAGGCTTCGCCCTTTGGCTGAAAGGCCCGTGTCATCTGCAAACAAAGATTTTTGACACCCTGGTGGTAAATCAGGTAAGTCAGAAGTAAAATGTTATACAATATGGGCCCCAGTATGCTGCCTTGGGGGACACCAGCCCTTACAGGTAATCTAACAGATTTAGTATTCTGATAGTTTACCTGCAGCGAGCGATCTGATAAATAATTTTGGATCAGTTTAATGATGTACAGAGGAAAATTAAAATTCATCAATTTTACAATCAAACCTTCATGCCAAACACTGTCAAATGCTTTCTCTATATCAAAAAGAGCAACTCCAGTCGAATATCCTTCAGATTTGTTGAACCGAATTAAATTCGTAACTCTCAATAACTAATGAGTGGTTGAATGCCCGTGGCGAAAACCAAATTGATCATCATTAATATGAACCATCTTTCCATTTAAAATAATCTTTTCAAACAGTTTGCTTATTGAAGAAAAGCAAACTGATTAAGGAAAACTGGAAGCCTCAGCTGGATTTTTTGTCCGGCTTCAAAATTGGAACAACTTTGGCGTTTTTCCATTTATCTGGAAAGTATGCCAATTGAAAACATTTGTTAAATAAATTAACCAAAAAGGATAAAGAGCTCTCAGGAAGTTTTTTGATAAGTATGTAGAAAATACCATCATCACCCGGGGCTTTCATATTTTTAAATTTTCTAGTAATAGATCTCACTTCATCCAAATTAGTTCCCAACGAAGGGTCAAAAACATTATCTTGGTTGAGAATGTCTTCGAAGCTTCGTGTAACCTGGTCCTCAATTGGACTAGTGAGACCTAGACTAAAATTATGGGCACTCTCGAACTGCTGAGCAAGTTTTTGAGCCTTTTCGCCATTTGTTAATAAAATTTTATTTCCCTCTTTAAGCGCTGGAATTGGCTTTTGATGTTTTTTAAGAATTTTTGTTAATTTCCAAAAGGGTTTCGAACTGGGATCCAACTTCGAGACATTATTCTCAAAGTTGGTATTTCTCAGAATAGCGAAACGTTTTTTAATTTCATTTTGCAAATCTCGCCAAATAACTTTCAACGCGGGATCGCGAGTTCTTTGGTATTGCCTTCTTCTCACATTTTTAAGACGGATCAGTAGCTGAAGATCGTCGTCAATAATAATGGAGTTGAATTTAACTTCACATTTCAGAATTGTAATGCCTCTGGCTTCTACAATTAAATTTGTCAAAGATACGAGAGCATTATCAATATCACTTTTGGTATCGAGAGGAATATCAACATCAAAATTCCTATCGATATACGTTTTGATAGAATCCCAATCAGCTCTATGGTAATTAAAAGTAGAGCTGATTGGATTGTAAATGGCTTCTTGTGAGATTTCAAATGTCACAGGAAGGTGATCAGAGTCAAAGTCAGCATGAGTTACCAATTGGCTACACAGCTGACTTGAATCCGTTAAAACTAAATCAATTGTAGAAGGATTTCGACTGGAAGAAAAACAAGTTGGTCCATTGGGATATTGAATAGTATAATATCCCGCAGAACAATCTTCAAATAAAATTTTACCATTGGAATTGCTTTGAGCATTATTCCATGAACGGTGTTTGGCATTGAAGTCACCAATTACGAAGAACTTTGATTTGTTGCGAGTCAGAATTTGAAGATCAGCTTTCAACAAATTCTTTTGCTGCCCATTGCATTGAAAAGGCAAGTAGGCTGCAATGAAGGAAAATTGTCCAAAATTTGTTTCAACAGAAACTCCCAAGGTTTCAAAAACTTTGGTTTCAAACGAAGAAAATAATTTATGTTTGATACGTCTATTAATGACGATGGCGACCCCACCACAGGCGCTGTCAAGACGATCATTTCTGTAGATAAAATAGTTTGGATCTCTTTTAATGGAGAGTCCTGGTTTTAAATACGTTTCAGTTATAATGGCAATATGCACATTATGAACTGAAAGGAAGTTGAATAATTCATCTTCCTTACCCTTTAGAGAGCGGGCATTCCAATTTAGAACTTTCACACAATTATTTGGATCCATTGAAACGGAGTCCGATAACAATTTTTGTGTGTACTTTATACCAACCTGAACAGCTTCAGGAATGGTATTTGCTTTGAACATTGCATCAATCATGTAATGCAATTGTTCAGTTAAAAATCAAATCGAAGCAGTCATGCTACCTGAATCGGCAACATGACCGTTATTTTCCGTTGGGACATGGGTATAAGCCTCATTTTGAGAAGAGAAATTTTGTCTACCAGCAGCGATGTTTGCATACGTAGGTAAGTACATTGGAAACATTGGAATTTACTGAAGTGCTTGCTACCCGTTGACGAGCGGCAAAATTTGTTTGTGAATTGTGGTGGGTATGAATTGCTCGACCGGTAACCGGTTTCGAAATTTGAGCGTTTGAAAAATTTCTACCCATCGAATCTGGGATCCGATTGGAATTTCCCGTCATCAATTTTGCACGGGAATTCAAAACTTTTTGCGTGAAGGGCATTCCCAGAAATTGGATTTATGATTGCCCCACAGTTTGCGCACTTAAATTTATTGGAATCTTTCTCTCACAGGACATGCGTCCTTGGCGTGAGAGGTTCCACCACAAATCATGCATTTAGCATCCATGTGACAATGTTTGGTTCCATGACCCCACTTTTGGCACTTACGGCACTGGGTAGGGTTTTGAATTTCCCCAGGCCTGCGGAAATGTTCCCATGTAACACGGACATGAGACATAATACAGGCCTTTTCCAAACTTTTCATATTATTTAGTTCACTTTTGTTAAAATGAACTAAATAAAATTCTTGAGAAATGCCCTCTGGGAAGTACCAGAATGGGATTTCTTTTCATCTTAATTACTTGGACTGGTGAAAATCCAAGTAATTGAGAAATTTCAATTTAATCTCATCCAGTGATTTATCATCACTGGGGAGACCTTTCAAGACGACTTTGAACAATCGCTCAGTTTTGTCGTCGTATGTGAAGAATTTATGGCGCTTCTCAGTTAAATAGTGAAGAAGACGTTTGCGATCGTCAAAGGATCCCGGCAAAACGCGGCAGTCACCCTTCCTAGCAATCTGAAATGAAACCTTGATCCCCTGAAGGTTACTCAAAATCTCATTCCGGAAGCCAGAAAACTCGGCAACAGATACCACAATTGGCGGAATCCTTTGCTTTTTCGCATGAATCGAATCACCTGGGCTAGATTCGATGGGTAGATTCGATTTGCTCAATTTCATCATTAATCAAATCGAACTGATTGCTCAGTTCGATTGGAGAAGAATTATTTCGATATTAGAGTTAGAAGGAATATCTGAATTCTCCAGCTTCCTTCTATTTTTTCCGCGCTTGGGCAGGACGGTCTTGAAACCTTGTTTCTTTGAAGGAAGTGGAGAATTCAGAGACTCCCCTTCCTCTTGTTTTTGTTAATACTCATTGCTGAGCGTGGAGACGTGACCTTCTAAGAGGTTTTTCCCAGAACGGTGTCCCTGCAGGATTACCACCGCTTGTCGGAATTTTACTTCCGCAAACGGGTCCAACGTAAAACGAAGGCACGGGTCCTTGCAGAGATCGTAACGGGATCAGTGGGTACAAATAGCGCTAAGAAGCACCGTTGAAATTAAAATAGCTTCGGGTAGTATTAAAAACTTCCTTCCGCAAAGAGAGAAATAACCGCACAGCACGAAAGCACGATGCGGTCTGATTATTTTTGCTGCTACAGTCGATTCGTTAGCCGCTTTCTTGAGACTACCTGACGTTGCTTCATCCTGTTTGTTGTTGACGTTGTAGTTCCTCTGCTGGGATTGCTGGTTATTTCGAATGGAGTATTTTCCAGCGGTCATTTTCGCGAACGTGTTTGGTAGCGTTGGAAATTCTGAAATGTTAGCCAAGCCATCGTACTTATTTTGCATTTCGATCGGAGCCACCAGCTCTCTAGCTTCCACGTATGTTAAGTTCTTCTTGGACATAATTGTTTTGATGCTTATCTCCTCTGCCGCGCCGGGCATTTCTGAATCCGTTGTTCGGTGATCCGATTTTCGACAATGTAAGCACTTCACCTCATTCACACTGCTCTTCACTATCCTCGTGTATGCGCGAACATGTTCCACACCGCTTCCTTGATCTGCAGCTTTCCTCTCGGTGTCCAAAGCGATGACAATTATCGCAGAAAACAAACTTTCGAACGTATGGTTGAACTTTTACTGACGTTCCAAACACCTTCATTTTTTCCGGCAAATTGCTAGCTCTGAAAGTTACACTCACTCGATTTGAGGCAACCTTTCTCCCTTTCTCTCTGTCCCATCTGTTTAGCCTGTACAGATTCACAATTGGAAAAGCGCACTCATAATCCTGTTGGATGTCCTCCATTTCGATATCCGTCGGTATTCCACCAATCACTCCTGTGATACAGACGAGGTGTCGGGGAGGGATCAGTACAAAAGGCCGAATCACAAAAGGCCGAACCACAGAAGGCCGAATCACAAAAGGCCGAAAATGTTCTAGCATACCACAAAAGGCCGAAAACCCAGAAGGCCGAACCACGAAAGGCCGAATGATATAAAAGGCCGAATCTCAAAAGGCCGAATCATTACAAAATGTTTCAATCTTTCAATTAAGAGAACTTGGAATATTCACAAATTTACGTTTACTTTTATTATGCTGCCCCATTAAGAAAAACTTGTCCACGTATTTTGCAACTACAAAATACCAACAACAAGTTGAGGTATTTAACGTCAGTTCAACGTCGAAGCTCAATCTTTCAATTGAAAGAAGTTGTATGACGGTGTTTCCAGAGTCAATTTAATTCCTTGCATAATAGATCAATCTTCATTGCAGTAATGAAAGCATGAACATACGTATAAATATTATCACTTTAAAGTAACGGAGTAATCCAAGAGCTCTCTTTTTTCTTCCTTTGTTGACGTAGTAATCATTATCAGTAGTATTGTGAAAAGTTAAATTCCCAAATCGTGCCTCTGGAGCCGACGTTCTGATACTACTCATGATCTAATTGCGACATCAGAAGCTAAACAAAATAGACTTTTTTCAATTCTTATGCTTTTGACCAAAAGCTGCATAACTTGCGGTAACGCGGTGTTCCTCAATGCATATCATTTTCTCCCAATTTAAGAGAAACGAAATTGACTTCACAAGACTTCTCTGAGAAATCACAAAATAATCCGAATATGTATTCTAAATTATATTAAGTATTTGAATAAAAAAAAGTCTGAATAAAATCGGCAGACCAACAAAGTGGACCGAAGCGAGCGCGCGCGCGCTCCGATCCACTTTGTTGGTCTGCCGATTTTATTCGGCCTTTTGTGATTCGGCCTTTTGTGGTTTCGGCCTTTTGTGATTCGGCCTTATGTGATTTCGGCCTTTTGTGGTTTCGGCCTTTTGTGCATTCGGCCTTTTTTGCTTTCGGCCTTTTGTAATTCGGCCATTCGTGATTCGGCCTTTTGTGATTCGGCCTTTCGTAGTAGACCCGTCGGGGAACATATGCCTTGTAGCCTTTTTCCGGAAGTGTAGCTTCGCCGACCAAAAGATTTGCTTTGACCCATGAGTTAAAAAAACACAATAATTTTGTTTCGTCCGAGATACTTTAACTCCGTGATCTGGTTTCGGTACTTTTCGATTTTTCGCAGCATTGATCCTACAGAAAATTTGTTGATGCGTTGCGTACTGTCGATTATTTCGATGAACACGCGGTACGGTGCTGCATCCCTAGACGTGTACAGACATGATTCACGTGGTTCTTCTTCCGCCATTTTGTTTCCGCCATTTCCGTTCATGCTTCTTTTATCTCTGTCTTTGTCCGGAGGCAAACCGCCTCCTCCACCTCCTTCCGCCATTTTCCCGTACGGCAAAACGCTTTCTGGTTCCTTTTTTCACAACTTTAATTTCACAAATTCACGAATTCGGAAAACTTTTTAGAATTCACTCGGTCAGAAAAAAGTGTTTCACAATCCGAAAAAAAACTAGTAATTTTAGCGCTCGCACAACCGATCCGTACGCGATGGCGTTCACTGCTCGAATGTTTCCAAACTTTGGGCGTTTCAGAACATTCTCACTCACTGCAGTGTTTATTTTTCATAGACTACAGCGTATACTATAGTGTTAGTGCCGTCGGAATTCGCTTGATTGGAGGCAACAAACATTTGACAGCTTAGCACCCGCCTGGAGACAGTACTCGTCGATATAAAATCCTTCCGCACCCGATGGCATATGAGCAAATCAAACCACCATCCTTTTGCCAGTGGAGTTATATCAGCTTCCACACTGATATTCTTGCCTCCCCCTTCATACGGGAGTTTGGCAGAAGGAAGGTCGTGCGATATGTGCCATCACAAATGTTGTCCTCCGCTTTCAAATCGACTTCTATAAAAACATTCTTCATGCCTGCCGTATCCTAACGGAACTATCAATTCTATACTTTCGCCTCTAATTATATCATGAACATGTACGTCTAAGTTTGGAAAATGATATTAGCATTTCCATATCATTGTAAATCGTTTAACTTCACGTAGAAGTAATACACTCAAATTATTAATTAGTGTTATATTGTTATGTTTAATTTATAATATGTTATTATTGTGTAATTTGTATACTCTAGATCTATTCAGGAATTCTATTCATGTATATATGTAAATCTGGAAAAGAAATGGGGTTTTTATGACTTTTCACCCATCAAGACTGCGAATCGGGGTAGTAATAGTGAACATCTAGAGGTAGACGTGTTGCCTAGTGTTAAGACAACGCATATTGGCCGACGCACGGGGATAGGTTGATAATAACAAAATAACAGAATGTCCTGCCATGATATGAATATTTATTTATTA
Source organism: Armigeres subalbatus (assembly GCF_024139115.2). Taxonomy (NCBI): domain Eukaryota; kingdom Metazoa; phylum Arthropoda; class Insecta; order Diptera; family Culicidae; genus Armigeres; species Armigeres subalbatus. The sequence continues at coordinate 302,514,688 of NC_085140.1, read as the reverse complement.
GACGCTAATACTTGTAGTGTAAGGATTGTCCCTTATAATATAACTACAATCGGATTTCATTGTTGTTCATACCACTTCCAATCGTATATAGATTATTATTTTAGACTACTAAAGACCTCTAAAGACTAGACTATTATTTTTGAAATTCCCCCATTAAGCCAGTTCATGCAATCACGACGGAACCTTGTTACAGAATGTACAGATTTAATCTCGTTTGGAAGTTGGTTCCATAAGACAACTGCATGTACGAAGAAAGTATTGCTGTAATATGAAGTATTGTGACGTGATATGAGAAAACATAGTATTGAAGCGACTGAAGCGAGTACGCGAGTGCTTCTCAATGGTTGCAGCTTCTTAACAAGATATTGTGGTCCATAGTGAATTATCCTAAACAAAGAAACGTAGCAACGTAATTTGAAAAAATCATGAAAAGAACATCCCAAAAGCACCCGTTGCAAGTGAGTGACTCTGGAATATCTGGATAAGTTAAACACCCAGCGAACACAATGATTCAAGGCAATCCTTAAGGTGACACAGGAAGCACTAACAATCATCAAATCGTCATCATTTCCATCATTGAATGCTTAACTTTTTTACTTGTGCTTACTCGCAATCTACATGCTGATACATTTACAGTTACAGGGGTTAGGCAAAATGATTGAGATAGGCAAAATTTGGCCCAAATTCAAATCCTTATAACTTTTTGAAAAAATGATGAAATTAAACAAAACCGGAAGCATTCGACGGTAAATTTATTCGAGATTTAGGAACATGTGCGGTCACGAATACTGGCCACCGGACACCGGAGATGTTCGGATTTTCGGAGGCCATGTCAAAACACATTTTTTTGCCGCTCGTATTTTGTGTGGTTTGAAGTTACATCGATAAACACTATTTTCCTAGAAACTAGATCTTATTGAAAATTGAATGCGTGCTGTTGCGCTAAGATCCGTTGAAAAATATCCGAGATATGGCCATTTCAGTGAACCTGGTTCCGGATACTATGGTCAATTATGTATATCCTTCCAATCACGTATATATTATCCGGTACCATATCAATATTAGTATCAAACTTCAATATTTTTCATGGAGATGCTTCAGGAAGCATATGCAGGACAATCAGTTGCCCTGACCACTCTGTGGTAGGTTCCAGGTGCCCCGGGGGAAGTGGCCAATTTGAAAAACGTTCAGAACCCTATCGATATGGGTATCAAACTTCAAGATTTTTCATGGAGATGCTTCAGGAAGCATATTCAGGACGATCAGCTGCCCTGACCACTCTGTAGTAGGTTCCAGGTGCCCCGGCGGAGGTGGCCAATTTGAAAAACGTTCAGAGCCCTATCAATATGGGTATCAAACTTCAAGATTTTTCATGGAGATGCTTCAGGAAGCATATTCAGGACGATCAGTTGCCCTGACCACTCAATATGGGTATCAAACTTCAAGATTTTTCATGGAGATGCTTCAGGAAGCATATTCAGGACGATCAGTTGCCCTGACCACTCTGTGGTAGGTTCCAGGTGCCCCGGGGGAAGTGGCCAATTTGAAAAACGTTCAGAACCCTATCGATATGGGTATCAAACTTTAAGGTTTTTCATGGAGATGCTTCAGGAAGCATATTCAGGACGATCAGCTGCCCTGACCACTCTGTAGTAGGTTCCAGGTGCCCCGGCGGAGGTGGCCAATTTGAAAAACGTTCAGAGCCCTATCAATATGGGTATCAAACTTCAAGATTTTTCATGGAGATGCTTCAGGAAGCATATTCAGGACGATCAGTTGCCCTGACCACTCTGTGGTAGGTTCCAGGTGCCCCGGGGGAAGTGGCCAATTTGAAAAACGTTCAGAACCCTATCAATATGGGTATCAAACTTCAAGATTTTTCTTGGAGATGCTTCAGGAAGCATATTCAGGACGATCAGTTGCCCTGACCACTCTGTGGTAGGTTCCAGGTGCCCCGGGGGAAGTGGCCAATTTGAAAAACGTTCAGCACCCTATCAATATGGGTATCAAACTTCAAGATTTTTCATGGAGATGCTTCAGGAAGCATATTCAGGATGATCAGTTGCTCTGACCACTCTGTAGTAGGTTCCAGGTGCCCCGGGGGAAATGGCCAATTTGAAAAACGTTCAGAACCCTATCAATATGGGTATCAAACTTCAAGATTTTTCGAGGTGATACTTCTTAATGCATTTTAGAACCAGCAGCTGTCATGACCACTAGTAGTAGGTTCCAGGTGTCTTGGGGAAGTGGCCAATTTGCAAAATGTTCGAAACCATATCAAATACTCAATACTCATTATCAAAGTTCAAGGTTTTGCATGGAGATGCTTTTGGACTCTCCTGTCGAATAGAGTTCGCCGCCGCACGAAGTTGACCATCTACAAAACGCTCATTAGACTGGTCGGCCTCTATGGCCACGAAAGTTGGATGTTGCTGGCGAAGGACCAACGCGCCCTTGGAGTTTCCGAATGGAAGGTGTTTCGGACTGTTTATGGTGGGGTGCAGATGGAAGCCAATGGAGGTGGTGGTGGAGGCCAATGAACCACGAGTTGTAACTGTTAGGAGAACTACCACATGGTACAATTTTGTCGGTTACGGTGGGCCGGGCATGTAGCCAGAATGTCAGACGACAACCCGATTGAGATGGTGCTCGATAATGATCCGACCGGTACAAGAAGAAGGGGCGCGATGCGGTCACGGTGGATCGACCAAGTGTAAGATGGCCTGCCATCAATGGCAGCAGGTCGCAAGCATGACTTAGCAATTGTGTGGGGTGCTATACCTGCCGATTATCAAATTGTTTTGAAAGACAAGGTATTTGTTGATATGATGACAAATCCTGAATATGACGTCTGTTTTTCATTTTTGCGAAAGATCCGCAGGTCGCGTTCCACTTGGTCGATCCACCGTGACCGCTGCACGCATCTTCTTCTTGTACCGGTTGGATTATTATCGAAGCATCATCTCAATCGGGTTATCGTCTGACATTCTGGCTTCTTGCCCGGCCCATCGTAACCGCCAAAATTGTACCGTGTGGGTAGTTCTCCTAACATGTACAACTCGTGGTTCATTGACCTCCATCACCACCTCCATTGTATTCCATCTGCACCCCACCATAAATAGTCCGCAACACCTTCTATTCGGAAACTCCAAGGGCGCGTTGGTCCTTCGCCAGCAACATCCAACTTTCGTGGCCATAGAGGCAGACCAGCCTAATGAGTGTTTTGTAGATGGTCAACTTCGTGCTGCGGCGAACTCTATTCGACAGGAGAGTCCAAAAGCATCTCCATGAAAAACCTTGAACTTTGATGCTCATTTTGATATGGTTTCGAACATTTTGCAAATTGGCCACTTCCCCAGGACACCTGGAACCTACTACAGAGTGGTCATGTCAGCTGCTGGTTCTAAAATGCATTTAAAAGTAGCACCTCGAAAAATCTTGAGGTTTGATACCCATATTGATAGGGTTCTGAACGTTTTTCAAATTGGCCACTTCCCCCGGGGCACCTTGAACCTACTACAGAGTGGTCAGAGCAACTGATCATCCTGAATATGCTTCCTAAAGCATCTTCATGAAAAATCTTGAGGATTGATACCCATATTGATACGGTTCTGAACGTTTTTCAAATTGGCCACCTCCCCGGGGCACCTGGAACCTACCATAGAGTGGTCAGGTCAACTGATCGTCCTGAATATGCTTCCTGAAGCATCTCCATGAAAAATCTTGAAGTTTGATACCCATATTGATAGGGTTCTGAACGTTTTTCAAATTGTCCACTTCCCCCGGGGCACCTGGAACCTACCACAGAGTGGTCAGGGCAACTGATCGTCCTGAATATGCTTCCTGAAGCATCTCCATGAAAAATCTTGAAGTTTGATACCCATATTGATACGGTTCTGAACGTTTTTCAAATTGGCCACCTCCCCGGGGCACCTGGAACCTACCATAGAGTGGTCAGGTCAACTGATCGTCCTGAATATGCTTCCTGAAGCATCTCCATGAAAAATCTTGAAGTTTGATACCCATATTGATAGGGTTCTGAACGTTTTTCAAATTGGCCACTTCCCCCGGGGCACCTGGAACCTACCACAGAGTGGTCAGGGCAACTGATCGTCCTGCATATGCTTCCTGAAGCATCTCCATGAAAAATCTTGAAGTTTGATACCAATATTGATATGGTACCGGATAATATATACGTGATTGGAAGGATATACATAATTGACCATAGTATCCGGAACCAGGTTCACTGAAATGGCCATATCTCGGATATTTTTCAACGGATCTTAGCGCAACAGCCCGCATTCAATTTTCAATAAGATCTAGTTTCTAGGAAAATAGTGTTTATCGATGTAACTTCAAACCACACAAAAATACGAGCGGCAGAAAAAATGTGTTTTTGACATGGCCTCCGAAAATCCGGAACATCTCCGGTGTCCGGTGGCCAGTATTCGTGATCGCACATGTTCCTAAATCTTGACTAAATTTGCTGTCGAATGCTTCCAATTTTGTCCAATTTCATCAATTTTTCAAAAAGTTATGAGGATTTGAATTTGGGCCAAATTTTGCCTATATCAATCATTTTGCCTAACCCCTGTACATTAAACAACTGAAAACCGAAATACGCCGCTCCAAAGTTGCGAGGTGATAATGCTAGAAAGAGACGAAAGATAGGAAAAATAACACGGTGTTTAGTGCCTCCCAGAGTCACCTTAAACGATCATACTTCATACAAAAAGTGTGACATAGGGGGGAGGGCGGTTTTTGCAATGGCCAATTTTTGCCTTACGTAATTAATGGAACATTCCGTACCGCAGTCCTTCGTTTTCTGATAGGCTCAGGTGCCTCTACGACCAAGTCGATTATCTCCTTGCACTTCCCTTCTGCATCAGGCTATTTTCGCCGGCCGAAAATCCAACCTGCGTTGCATCATTGCCAAGTCGTTTCAAGACCTCTTCAAAAGCAACAACCAGTTTAGATCATCACCAGAAACCTCAGCCAATTCGTCATCGATTAGATAAGCAGAAACTGACTCTTAGTTGAAAATAGCCAAAAAGCGATAAGCGAGTATATTGTACATTCCATCACATGTGTCAGCCACTTCATTTAAATAATGTTCACTGTAAATGAATGATTCATTAATATATAATACTCAAATGGAAAGCGAAAATGAAGCGTCAACGCTAGATGGTTCTTATAGAGCAAGCCGCAACCCTAAGACTTCAAGTCTCTCTAATGGAGATTAAAGAAATATGGTTCATTAAAAAGAAGCTAAATGTAATGTGATGTAATGTTCTTTGGGAATACTTTTTCTTTCCAAATAAATCGTTCGTCAATCGTCATGCATAAGTCTACGTACTTACGAGTTTTATTGAATGTCTCACCTGTTCAGAGCATTGTTTGATTCTTTTCAATCTTCAACCACACTACACTTACCTGCCATCGTTTACGGCTGATAAGTTGCAACGAGCCTGATTCCCGTGAGCTGATCCAACGTGTACATTATCGACGCACCATTTGACGGCGTTGTGTTCAGTCTGCGGAGCGACAATTTCAGTGCCGGGCTGGCATCGCTATCACCGTCGATAGCACGCTCCACAAACGCCAGATAAGATGTCTGATCATGTTCCGAACTGACGCTGTAGGCAATAACGTCATTCGTGCTTGGGATACTAATAGCGGGAAAATTGTCCAGTGCCTCCCGAAGGGTCAACCAGAACTCTTCGCCGGTGTACTCGGACAGGAACTTTTCCTTTGCCTCGTCCAACTCGGTGTCCCACGTGGGAGAAGCAGCACGCTTTGTGTTGGTATCTATAAGTTCCTGTTTTACTTCTAGCTGTTTTTTCGGCTTGCGAGTTTTCAATTTACGATGGGAATTGATCACGGTGTCGTCCATGTTGACATCATCTACGTAATCTGGGATAGGAGGGGTTTCATCGTTCAGAATTATAGGGTCTGAATGCTGTAAGGCAGCTTTTACAACTCGAGCAATCGTTGTTTTATTAAGATTACGGTACGGCTCATCTTTAGCCGGATTATCACCATTATCTTCATGAGAGTCATCTTTACTAAATCGAATGTGATTGGGAGCAGCTCCGTTTTCCTGTATGATAGAAGGAACTTTACCCTTTCCGTAGGTTTTAACTACAACTTTCTGTGGAGAGTCCTCCTTTTTCTTTTTTGATTTTCTTTTGCGAATTCGCTTTCTCTTGGGGGTCGGAATGTCATCGACGGTACCATCTTTTCTGGTTACGGATTCTAGTTCAAGGAAAATTTTAGGCAAAGCATTATCATCATCGTCATCGCTCTCGGAATCGGAACTTGATTGCATATGTTTGATGACGTTATTTTCTTTAGCATCCGATACCCGCTTTCCATTTTGTTTTACATCGGAAACACGTGACTCATTATCGCCTGGCGCCACCAGCGCTCGTCCAGGCGCGCAAATTTGCTGAGCGACTTTCGAACTGTTCGAAGGATGTACCCTGTCAAAATGTAGAACAGTTATAGGAAAATGAGTTCTTCAGCTCTCAAAATGGCAGGGATGCCAGAATTAAATAATAACTAGTATATAATATTAATAATAATATATAGAATTAAATAATTATTCATAATTATTATAGAATAAAATCAGCATTGATCAAATTGTTTGGAAATGTCAGTATGAATCTGAATCTGTGTTATCATGTGATATTATCATAGTAATGAACGAACAACAGTAGAGCAAATCTAATCAAGATATACCCGCCCGCATAGAAATAAATCGTAGGCTGAACGGTTATTATTATACATTTTTTATTCCACGTTCGATCATCATTAACTGTATGATACATGTGAAATCATATGATTAATACATTTACCGACCTGATCATACAAAATTATTGTCGGATTATAGATGTTGCAATAATGATTACTAGAATGATGAATGAAAAATAATCTGTAGTAAAAGTATCATTAATCATATAATCTGGGTTGTTTTTTACACACGACTATGTTTTATTTTTATAGTGCAATAAATATATTTCTGTCAGCGGCAGTTGTTCGACTTGAGCCAACGGTCATAATTTTTCTCAAAGTCGGCGGTAATACAAAAAAGTGAAAGTGAACGCGAAGGAAAATAACAATTGTATAATAGAACAGGATTAAAATGCATGTAAGTGAAAACTTTATGATATCAAATCGTGAAATAAATCTGATTTTAAATATTTCTAGAAGCGTCCGTTTCCTCCCACATCAAGATGAAAACGTAAAATCGCTAACTAGGTTGGTGGTAAAACGGTGCCTGAACTGCGAGGATATGCCTACGAAGGTAAGAATCTTCTTTGATGAACCTTCTTTAATATATGTGGTGTGCGAAGAGTGAAATATCAAGACTTAACGTTGACCCAATAACTGAACGGTATCACAACAGACCGTGTCAAGATGCCGAAACTCTGATAGATACACTAATCCGTCAGCACAATGTATCCGATTTTCCCGTATTGCGTCACGACCAATTGTAATAAACTTTCAGCCAGTGTTCAACTATTGGGTTGCTGTCATTTGCCATTTATGTTGTATCCGGGATTGCAGCGCTATCCCAAATATATCAAATCCCTATCTTGTGTCTTACAGATTAGCGCACCCTGATACTTATAAATCATAGTCCTTAAGAAAGGAACCATCACTACTAAATGAATTAATCTTTTTTTTGTATAATTCGCAGGCAAAACTGTTGAATGAACATCGGTACATAAAATATTCTAAAATCGCATGTTTTCTTAAATTAAATGTTTTCGTTAATTTGTAATAAAACATGTCGAATAAAAGTATATTGGAGGAACAGCTGAAATTTATGAGAAAAAAAAACAAAGTAAGCTAAGAGTATATTCTTCCAAGAATGACAATCGTACCTAGAAAATAAGAAGAAAATGCTAAGAGGCAAATAATAAATAAAATAAAATAATAATAAATAAAATATATAAAACTAACTTTTTAGCACAGACAAACAGACGTAACAGCTAGAACAACTTTTTGAAAAATCCATCACCCAATTACTTTATCTCTCGTGCACGTTGCACGAAATGTTATTTAGTACAACATCGTCAACAGAAGGCGCTAGTGTGAGATGTCAAACATAAAGGAAAACAATGCGCGCGCCTCTGTGTGTGAAACTCGCAAGCAGCTGACTTTAAAACGACCGTTGAGTTGATGGACGATGGGAATTTCATTAGTGTTACGTCTGTTTGTCTGTGTTTTTAGTGTTGGTTTATTTAATGAAATGAAAACCCGAATGTGAATATTACCTGTACGGTATTATGTGAAATAATATTATACATATTATAATGCAATAATCATACAATTGAACGATTATCGTACAGCGTTTAATTCAAATCAAAAGCAGAATCGTTAAGAAAAATCAAACGATTTAAAGTTTTTGTTGAATATAATCATAACTCGAATAATCACTAGAAACAAAAAAATGAAGATAAACTAATGATTCATGGTAAAATGTCTTCGCAAAAATATATGAAAAAGTTGATGTTTTTGAATGGTAACGATACTTAACAACCCATTCAATGTATCATCCAAAATCAGATTATCATAGAGCCTATCCTAAATATCATACAAGGTATGATTAACGTACGGTATTTCAAATGATTCCATTAACAATTCTACTTTAATTTTCAATACTCAAAAAACGATAGCTAGAAACATAATCGTATAATACCATTCTATTCGGGCGCATAGTTGAAAAAAAGGTCTGCCTTATTGTTGTTACTAATAACATTTATCAGGAGATATTGTTTCCTGGGTGGTGCGGATAGAATCGATTTGGTTGACAAGCTAAAGCCAAAAAATCCTATTGTGCCGGAGTCAAACATGGAAGATTGTGGTTATGTTCGTTTCAGATATTCTTATGTTCGTTTCAGTTTCTAAATATGAGTAGAAGTATTGTCGTTATTTGAAAACAAATTAAAAATAAAATAAGTTTAAGTTTTGTATTTGTTGTGACAAATAAATATCTTCCCATCATATTTCGAGCGGTGAATTGGTAAAGAAGCAATTAAAAAATAGGTACTTGCTAGAAAATTTCTCGAAATCTAACAGCCGATTGAAGCGAGAATGAATGCACACCATAGTCAAGTCATGTAGAGTCTCGCGCATTTGGGTGCTCACATGCAGCATGAAAAGAGAAAATCGAAGAGCGGGAAATGTTTGTCAACTAAATAACTGCGAAATAATTTTGCTCGGATTAATTTCAAAATATCCCATTACTCGCTTGAGAGCAAAAAAGCGAATCTATCCGCAGGTGAGGTAAATTATCCATAGGTTAGAGAATGAAGGTAATACTCATACTCAATTAAGTTGAAAACCGGACTATCGAAGTTGGATTTTTCTGGCAATCCGTGCTTAAACCCAACTTCGCTAGTGGCGCGCTAGTCTAATTAGGTGCTAATAAGACTAGCGCGCCACTAGCGAAGTTAGGTTTAACGTACGGATTGCGAGAAAAATTCAACTTTGATAGTCCCCGATTCCGGTTTTCAATCTGATTAGCGATACTATATCATTAGAGAATAAAGCCCTCTGTTAAAAATGAGTGCTTCCAAATTTTACTGTTTTGTTTTTGCACATTTGTAAGACGCGCTACCGTATCAAGGAGAATTATGCCTTTTTTTCTCATAAGCAATTCTTTCGAACTATATTACCAGCTATTCAAGGAATACCAGATCATCTTCGGAATATTTCTTTTCCCTCTATCTTTTATGAAAAATATAAAAATGTCAATTGGAACAAAAGATATTTTACTGATGGTTCCCACATTAACGGATACACTGGCTTCGGTGTTTTCAACGAAAATTCGATAACCTTCCGAAAGCTTCAAGAACCGCGTTCGGTAGAGCTGGCAGTAATTAACTTAACTTTGGGGATTATTTCCTATCAGCCTGTAGACCATTATTTCATCTTCTAGGATAGTCTTACTTCTATCGAGGCACATTAACCGTTGTTATATAAATTCTGATAATAGTCTAGGTCAGAAAAATGATATTTTTGTGTTTGAGACATTTTAAGACATCTTTTGGAGTGAGCAACGTCTGTTGATGAAAAGTCAACATATCAGAACGAATGAACCATCAGCCCAAAACGTCAGGCCCATATATTAACTGTCAACGGTTGAGTCAAGTGCCCTGCGTTTGAATCATATTATTTATTCCGTACGTCAAACAAGACCGAAAATGTCGAGGAAGCATTTTCCATTTATTTTTTTAATTTCAAATTGAGCAATGTTCTTTCGACTTTTGAGTCGGAAGAGAAACTGACGCGTTCAAGACGATTAACTTCATCGTTCCCTGAAAGAAAATCGCATATTGACTCCCGAAATGTAACAATATGTTTGTTTGAAACGTATTCAATTTTGGTGCTACGACAAACTGTAATTTTGTTTGGTATAATTAAACCTCAAATAACGGGTGGCCACTGAAGAACGGGAATTTCAATACTTCAATTATTTTCTATGAGAACATCAACACAGAGAACAGACGTTCATCTTTGATCGTGAAGTTGTGTAAAGCCTCGTACTGGTAATTTTGAAGTATGTCATTATGCCCCCGTTACGCGGTGCTAGTGTGCTGATAATGTTGGTAAAAATTAGCCGTATTTTACTTTTCAGCGCTAGTTTTCATTCCGATTCACCACTACAGTCGCGATTCGCTGGTTAGGCCACAACCTCTACCCAACTAATGAATTCGGTTTTCTAGTTGGGTCAATTGACAGCCATTTGATCATGTGTATTTCGACTTGAACATCACAAATGATGTCCATTGACGCCCGTTGTCCGTGTAAAACATGAATTTTGACGTACGGTTGCTTTTTATTTGGACCATGACCCATAACCAGCAGAGGTCCAACTAAAAAGTGATCCAAGTATTAAAATCCCAACCAGCGAATCACGACTGTAGATGGCAGCATCACTTTGTTTACGTAGTGTGAGTCAACACCATCGCTTGGTGAGATTGAGTTTGTATGTCGGGTAATATGCGTTGGCGGCGCTCAGTTATAAAACATGCCATCAAAACAGGAAGCACTGTGGTACGCATTGTACAAGTACACGGTGGATAAGAGGCAGCACCCGGAAATGGCATCCGTCCAGTGGTCATGTGACACCTGCAAGATTAAACTACGGCGCACAGCGGACCACGGACCATATACTATTATTCATTAATCTAAGTTTAAATACTAAGGACTACTATTTATACAACGTATATCAGATTGAACTGTACTTCTTTGTAGTTTTCTTCCCGAGACATTTTCACCACTCCCGCTATTTAGTGGCCACCCGTTATTTTTGTTGGTACCATACTTTTTCCGCGTGCTTCATATGAAGTTTCTTAAGGGCCTCATATATGGCCCGGCAAAACTCTGGAGATTGTCGTCTGTGGAATCCCGAATAAATATTGCAATGACATGAAGCTTTTTACGGTAGCGAAAATATCGTCATTGTTAATCTTTCTGCTAAACATATTGATTTTCTTAAACTCGTGTCCTGCTTCTGAATATTGTATCGCCAGCACTAAATTGATTTGCAACTTCCGACGTTTCACTTTCGACATCATGAACGCCAAAACAAAATTTGAGTTTGCCACCAACACATTGTCGGAAGAGCGTTCGGAAGTGTGGAAATCGACTTCCGAACTTCAATTTGGTGCCAGAGACGTTGTCAGCGACAAAACACGCGTCATACAAACAGTTTTGGTCTAAATGCACAATACGAGTACAGTAGCCGTTCGATAACTGCAAAATGTTTACTTTTCAGTTAACGAATGCCGTTCAATAACTGCAACGCATTCTAGACGTCAAACGGTTGTCAATCGACGTCAGATGCAATAAAAGTGCATCTAAATGTGCAGTGCAATGCAGCTGTCATTGAGTCTGACGTCAGTTTGAAGTTTAGCGGTCCGATAACTGCAAAACTGTTGCAACTATCGAATTGCAGTTAAAAAGCATTGCAGTTAAATGACTTGCAGTTATCGAACGTCTACTGTACCAACATTAATAGCATTAATAGTGTTGTGACGCTTGCCATTTAAACAGTGATAAACAAGGCGTAACTCTTTGTAAAAATCTATGAGTTATGCCGCTTCTATTTAAATTGGGTACGAAAACCATTAAGGTGAAGGTGGGTTGAGTACCAAAACAATAAAGTTTTGAAAGTATTGGTACAATAAAAACTGTCATATACTGTAGTAGTATTGGTGTCGTATTTATAAAAAAATAAAGAAATATTAGTAGGGTTGTTCAAAAAATGACCCAGCTCCACCACGCTCATTCGTTTCCGTCCCATGCTCCGAGTGTCCTCCAAAAACCGATTTGAGCAAAAACTGGTTTAGTACAAGCCGGTTCAAAACATTATTTTTGATATTATTATTGACGAGGTCCCAAAAAGAAGAAAACGACGGAGCGGAAATTCAAAATATTCAATTTGGTACAATAGGCAAATAAAAAATTTAAAGAATCGCAAACAAAAATTACATAAAGCTTACAAGCTTGACCAGACGAATGAAAATTTGGAAAAATATTTAGACATCTGCGATCAATTAAAATTAGCAATTGATGTGGCATTTGAAGAACACAGCACGAAAACAGAAAACGAAGTAAAGTCATGTCCAAAGAACTTCTTCAATTACGTAAAATCAAAATTAAAATCAGGCAATTTTCCGTCAACCATGTATTTAGACGAATGCGTCGGTATTTGCTCGGAAGATATCTGTAATCTTTTTGGAGATTTCTTCCAAGAAATATACACCACCTTTTCGGAACAAGATCGCGACCTAGATTTTTTTGCGCCTATCCCAGAATTCGCTAGGGATATCGGTGTTAATCAGATCATGGTGAACGATATTCTAAACGCTTTAAAAAACTTAGATGCATCTAAAGGCCCTGGTCCTGACGGTATTCCACCGATATTTATGAAGAGTCTGGCTAAAGAGCTGACTGCACCTTTGTTTTGGCTCTTCAGATTGTCATTGGAATCCGGAAATTTTTCCAGGGTATGGAAAAGCTCCTATCTTGTGCCTATCTTCAAATCAGGCAAAAAATCTGACATTCGTAATTACCGTGGAACAGCCATTATCTCTTGCATTCCCAAACTTTTTGAATCCATTATCAATGAAAAATTATTTTCACAACTTAAAAACAGAATTACGAATAAGCAGTATGGATTTTTCAAAGGTCGCTCTACCGCTACAAATTTAATAGAATTCATTGACTATTCTCTTAATGCTATGGATAATGGTAACTACGTGGAAGCTCTATACACTGACTTTAGCAAGGCGTTTGATCGCATTGACATTCCAATGTTACTCTTCAAATTGCAAAAAATTGGAATTGAGCCAGGACTCCTTAGATGGCTCGAATCTTATCTCACAGACCAGCAACAAATAATAAAATTTAACGGAAAGAAATCCAATCCCATTCAAGTCACTTCAGGAGTTCCACAAGGCTCCACAAGGAAATAAAAAATGAAGACGACTTAATCATATTCCAGAATGAAATACACATGTTCTATACATGGTGCAGAAAAAGCTTATTGCAACTGAATGTTAAGAAATGCAACATAATATCATTCAACAGAAAAAGAATAACACCAAATACACAAATTGTACTAGGGAACAATACTGTAGAAAGACACGAAAGAGTTAGGGATTTGGGAGTGATTTTAGATTTCAAACTAACTTTTGTTGATCACTATAACACAATCATCCACAAAGCTAATAATATGCTAGGCTTTATCAAGCGTTTTTGCTTCAACTTTCAGGATCCCTACACAATAAAAACACTATATATTTCATATGTACGATCTATACCGGAATATTGTAGCATTGTATGGTCGCCTTATACAACCACACATGAAGAAAGACTAGAGTCAGTACAAAAACAATTTCTATTATACGCTCTTCGTAAATTAGGTTGGACGTCATTTCCTCTTCCATCTTATGAAGCACGTTGCATGCTTATAAATATACAAACTTTGAAAGAGCGTCGAGAATGTGCAACGGTTTCATTTGTTAACGATATAGTTTCTCAACGTGTTGATTCAACTGAAATTTTATCGAAATTTAACTTTTACATACCTTCTCGGCTACTTCGACATAGAACATTATTTTTAACCAACCACTGCCGAACAAATTACGCCAAATTTGGGCCTCTCAACCGAATGATGGCTGTTTACAATCAACACTGCGAAACTATTGACTTAACAATGTCTCGGCATAACATTAGACATTATTTTCAAAGAACATTACAAATTCAGCAATATAAATTCAAAATCAAAATTATACATCACTTTACTAAAAAAACTATTATTTAATTATACTATAGCATTACAAAAACAAACATGTATATGTATATGTACTAGTCTACGTTGTTTGACGAAATAAAATAAAAAATAAAAAAACTAGGAAGCAAATAAAGCCACTACATGGGAAATAATAAGTAGAGCTCTTGTTAATAAATAGAAAAACATATAATTTGTTGGTGGCAATATAGTTGCCACTGCCTTATAAAGGTTTAAAAGATTCCAACGGATTTCTGGGATTTCTAATTTTATTTATCTGGTTTAAAAATGTTAGGGTTGTATACAAGACACGACTGCTCGACGTAAACTACGTGAAACCAAATGGAGTAGACTGAACCAATTATTCCGATTCATATAGAAGACAGGGAATTATCCCACCGACACTACTATCCAGCTTAAGCAGTATCTCCCATTCTGTGAGGGAGTAGGGACCCAACTGTCTAGCAGCTGAGCCACCCCATTCATACACCCCAGTTCAAAAATTGATAATACCCTAAAAGTAGACAATTGCCAAGGATGGAAACGCGTAGCATAGGAGATGCATGTGCATGAAAGAACTAAATTTTCAATAGTTTAGCGTTGATACTCAGAATTTTCAATACTACTGGCAAATTGGTGGAGAGTTCGCGAATCGATTGATATATAAATCTTTAAAATCCATTGAGAGATAAAGGACTTATCAATGTTACAAATCTTACATGATTTCGTGACGGTCCCCAATTTTGAAATTTTCATTTTACACCCTGTATCCGAGTCTTCCCCTTAGACGTAGTTTACGTCACAAAAAAAAACTTAATGAAAATGTTATCTAAGGGTCTGTCTCAATTGGATAATTAAACTGAAATTAAACTTAAAAGTGACATTTCAATAATTATCAAATAACCCTGCTCGCAGAGCAAGATTACTTTTGACAGATATCGAATCATTTTCCATCGATGTCCTATTGGAATTGCTGGGTAGCACCAGCCATTCTTGTAACGGGGTGATTTTTTAATTTTCGAACTGTCACTTTTAAGTTTAATTCTTCAATTGAGACAGACCCTAAGTACATCACATTACAATCAACAGAATCTATATTTTGCATAACTTATGAAAATAAAATTATTTTTCCCCCAAATACAGACAATACAGATTTTTTAAGATTGCCAATACAGATTTACGAAAAAATCATCTGACAGCCCTGGCCGCCGGTGCCACCGTTGTTTTGATGCAGTGAGTGCTAAGTCTGTCTCATTTGGAGAATTAAACTTAAAGTGACAGTTCGAAAATTAAAAAATCACCCCGTTATAAGAATGGCTGGTGCTACCCAGCAATTCCAATAGGACATCGATGGAAAATGATTCGATATCTGTCAAAAGTAATCTTGCTCTGCGAGCAGGGTTATTTGGTAATTATTGAAATGTCACTTTTAAGTTTAATTTCAGTTTAATTATCCAATGGATCAATCAATCAGCAAAAACTGCCGCTATGAAACGAACAGATCGAGCCACTGTAGACATGTTCTGTCAAAACAACACGAATAGAAATATGCGTATACAGTGCCGCCGTTGTTTTGATGCGGTGAGTGCAAAATGAGTAACCTTGATTGATCCATTGAGACAGAACCTAAATGAGTTACCTTGATTGATCAATGCCATCCGGCTCAATGCGAAAATGTCAGTCCCGCAATATAAATATTATTAATAAATATTAATAAGAAACGAACTTACCTTAATAAATCACTTTCTCGTATCACGTCCAAATTATCTTCCTCCATAAATAATACTCCATCGTCATTAGTAATAAAAATTTGATTCAATCCAAAAACGCACCTAACATGTTTCGTTAGACAAGAAATTCGCTTCCATTTATCGCGTTTGCCGACAAACACTTTTTGTCGATGATCAGTAAAGAAATCACTTAAATTTAACTGATATCGCTGCATTGCTCAACTGAAAACTTGAATACTCGTACATGTACAAAATTACATTAATTCGACTGTTTTAGAGAAGTACAAAATTATTTGTTTTGTTTTATATTAAAATGTTTTGGATCGTCATTTGCGAAACGATTGCACTCGCGCGAATGTCGGGACCGGGAATGCCATGACGAGCGTGAGTGGCACATTTGGAACTCACCGAAATCTAATGACATTTCGCTAAATCAACTGTGGTTGAACGAAAAAGGTAAACAAAGGACCGTGCGCGAAACGCGTAAAATTTTTGATTCCGCAGCAAATCGATTTCCGGCATTTCCGGGGCACGCAATGGATCATCCTCGACCGTGCGGTTGTAAAGGCCGTCGAACTTGTCTTCACTGCGAAAAGGACTTTGAAATAGAAAGAGTTGACTTTTTCAAAATATTCAAGGTAGGTTCCTGACAATATTTACAATGTTCAAATGATTTGAAAGTTCTCTGCTCATTTTATTTGTAATTTTTATTTTAGAACTGTAAAGCTTACTCTTTCTGTCCATGGTGCAATAGGATCTATCCGGGATGGGACACAGACAAGATAATGGAAGAACACGACCAAAATCATGGTGGCGACCCGGGCGAAGACTATCCGGGTGTGTACATCGATACTCAATTTCTGAGTGAGGCAGAGGAAGCTGAACTGATGAAGGGTATCGACGAAATGCCGTGGGATATATCCCAGAGTGGCCGACGTAAGCAGAATTTTGGTCCAAAGACTAACTTCAAGAAGACCAAGCTTAGGGTTGGTAGCTTTGAAGGTTTTCCAAAGTTCTCAGAATTTGTCCAACGAAAGTTCGATCAAGTTCCTGTGATGGAAAAATTTCAATCGATAGAACAATGCTCATTAGAGTACACACCGGAGAATGGCTCCTCTATTGATCCCCACATTGACGATTGCTGGATTTGGGGAGAAAGGATCATTACGGTGAATTTGCTGAGTGACTCGGTTCTTACAATGTCCAGATACCGCAAAGAGAATGGCAAGAATCGTTACAATTTGGATCTTGTACAACAGTACAGAGAGAAATTGATTGCTGACCTGGTAGACGAACAGATTATGGATGGTTTCGACGATCTTATAGTTAGGATTCCGATGCCAAGGTGAGTCACATTTCGTCACTGCAAAAATTGCCCATAATGCACAAAAAACCCACTCATTCCAGACGATCGCTATTGGTTCTGTATGGACCTCCCAGGTATCAATGGGAACATTCAGTTCTACGCGAGGATATTACCGAACGCAGAGTGTGTTTGGCTTATCGAGAATTTACGCCAATGTATTTGGAAGGCGGTTGTGAATACAGTAAAAGTGAAGAAATTTATCGGTTGGCGAAAAACTTTTGGAACCATTTAAATTTGTAACAGTTGAATAAACCAGGTTGGTATAAAAATTGATTGGATGACTGCCATTAGCTATGAAAAGACAAAAAAAATGATAAGTTTTTTTTGTTCATTTATTTTATTGTTCACTAATACTATGGTTAAATAGGTTCAAAGACAGTACCCTAACAGTAAAACATTTGGATTAGTCGTATACAATACCTCACCTTTATCGGCTAGTGCCACTTAACTACACAATCGATACACATACAGAAGAATCGAATTAAAACAAAAACATAAGTCAACAAAACCGCCTTCTAAACGTTGAGAAACAGCGTCAATGGGCAATGGTCACTGCCGTACACACCCGTCCGGATGACGTTATCCACCACTTTACCGCTGATCCGCTCGGATGCGATAAAATAGTCCAAACGCCAGCCCACGTTCTTCGACCGCGCGTTGCCCATATATGTCCAGAATGTGTACGCTGCCTTCTGGTCCGGATAAATCTGCCGGAATGTGTCAACAAAGCCCAACGACAGTAACTTCGTCATTCCATCTCTTTCCTCCTGAGTAAATCCGGCGTTCTTCTTGTTGGTTTTTGGATTAGCCAAATCGATTTCCTCGTGAGCCACGTTCATGTCGCCGCATACTATTACGGGCTTCTTTTTGTCGAGATCTTTCAGATACTTGTGGAACTTTTCGTCCCATCGCATTCTCTTGGGCAGAGTTACGAGCCCTCGACCTGCATTCGGAACGTACACACAAACAAGGAAGAACTTTTCGTATTCCGCCGTAAGCAACCGACCATCAACATCCTGCTCTTCGTCCCCGAGTCCGTAGGTAACGTTGATGGGCATTTTCTTCGAGTAGATAGCCACACCTGCATAGCCGCCCGTTTTACACAACCAGTACGGATGGTAACCTTTGATTTGGCGTGCTTCCTCTGGCAGCTGGTCTTCAAGGCACTTGGTTTCCTGGATGCACAGAATGTCCGGGTTCTCATGCTCGAAAAAGCTTAGCCCATCTTTACCTACCCAACTGCGTAGGCCAGCCACATTCCAGCTGGAAATTTTGAAATTAAACTCCTTACCGGGCAGGTCAAAGTTCAACGACGAATAGTCTGTGGCCGATTTGTTCACCTTCGGGGCCGCTGGTTTCTTTTCCGCTTTTGGTTTCTTCTCCGCCTTTGGTTTTTTCACCGTTTCTGTTTTTAACTTTTTGCGCTGAGTAACTGAAAAGAATAAATTTGGTTTTTATTAAGACCGAAGATTTCAATGTGAGATATTCATAGTTCAATAATTTGGAGAGTAAAATTTAAACAACTTACGAGAGAGCAGCTTGTCGATAAAGGTACGTTTACGACCGAGCATTCTTGAAGTCAACAAAAAGTCGAAAAAATACAAATAGATCTGTATAGAGCTAGAAAAATTAAACAACTGTTAATAGCCGGAGTCGTGCGTATGAGGATTTTATATCATCGGATATGTACCTAATAACTGCACGTCAGAAGTGGAGAACTGCGTACTGTACCTAACAGGTATGAATAGAGATTTAAGTGGAGTGTAGCAACAATATTTCGCATGGTTTCTACCTGTGTCAGGTCAGGAACTATGCGAAACAAGTGAAATTTTTGCAGTCGCAGTATGCGTGAAATAATATTATATGTGCTTATTAATATTGGATTCGGATTAAAATTGGCCAAAATGTTTCGATAAGAGGAATATGAAGGCGATTTGGTGGATAGAGGCCTTTTCAATGATGTCAAGGTATCACTAAAGTGTCTCTCAATTTTATTGATGACTAGGCAAATTTTTGAACTCACGAAAATAAATTTTTCTACCGGTCTAGGCAATTTTCGGTTTGGACATTGTATCGATTTCCCTGGGCATGAAAGTATCATCGTGTTAACAGGGTGTCTACTTGAAATCCGGGTTAAAAATTCCCTGAGTTTTTCCAGGTTTTAAAATCATATGCAAAAATCGGTCTCGGCAAGTTAGAATTTGGAAATATATGCGGGCACATATATGTATCTTACTTTCATCTTTATAATACTTGTTTGAATACAGAAAACTTTGGAGAATTCTAATTGTTTTCGAATCTAACTCGAAGGGTTTATTTCCACAACTATAAGTTCTTGCTCTTGCTTTTTGTTACTATTTCAAGAGTAAATGTTAACAAGAATATAGATTCGGGAGGATATACTCCATGATAAATTATTTTTTGAGCAGGTCCATTGCAGGGGCACTGGTGCTGATGATGCATTTTTACTTGTTTTACACAGGTTTTCTTTGTCTCCAACAAATGAGCAAATGAGCTTGGCTATGTGGACTGCTTCTCCGATTTTTCATCGCACTTGTATCATGTCGTGATGAGCTTGTTTTCGTGGCTTGTACAGGGAATCAAAACTGACGAACATGATAATGATAACTGCATTATCCTTAGTGTAACACTTCACGATCATTGCAGCTAGCGATTGCTCGTTGGAAGTAAACATTTAAGATAACAATTCCGTAGCAAAATTTGGCTTTTCATTAACTGTCACTCTAGGATCCCCATTTTGGGAGAGCATAACAATAAGTCATTTTGCTGCTCAAATAACAACAGAACAGCCGTCGAAAATGCTCAGCGTCTCTGTGATTTGACGATTATCATTAGTGTTGCATGATCCGATCTAAGTAAGATCCTGATAAATTATACCCCTGATATGCGGCAATTATTTTGAGCAATGATTGCGATGTCGTGTATGGGTGGTTTTATCGTAGCAAAACATCCGAAGATGACGATTTTTTGATTCCCTGGGCTTGTAACGATTGTAAGAGTCGTCTATCGTTTTCAATTAAACTAGTGCATTGAAAGTTAACATAATTGAAACGTTTTATCTAAGTAAAAACAACAACGACTAAATTGAAATTTGCTTTGAATATACAGTGTTGACCCGATTTTATCACATTTTCGACCCGATTTTGTCACCCCATTTTTTTTTTTAATTTTAGTCGTTCTTTTTATTTCCGTCAATAATAAGCAAACAACATTGATTTTAATGAAACAACTTTTACCGCCTGTAGTTTATTACGAACGGCTTCTAAGTACCTGGGAAATATTCTGTAAGCAATTTAGACAAAAAATAACGGGTACGTTTCCGCATTTGGCCTTTCCAAGCCATAAAATGATTATTATTTGTGAAATGAATAAAAAAATTGGAATTTTTTTCCGAGTTTGTCACATACCCTGTTTTATCACCCCAAAATTCACCAGGGGGGTGATAAAATCGGGATATTACTGTATTTAAAAAATAATTCCCGGTTTTTCCATGTTGAAAATCCGCTGAGTATTCCCGGTTTTCCAGGTTTTTTTTTCAGAGAATAGACACCCTGGTTAACCTCATGATATACGAATGCAAAAATGGTACCATGGCATAGAAACCTCGCCGTTAACAACTATGGAGGCGGCGGCAATGTGAGGCGTCAATGTCTTGTTAAAGGTTCTTTCTAAAATTACGTAACGCTAATTTTTTTTTTTTCAAAAACACACTCAGTGCGCAAGTGTCAAAAAAGGTGTCACGGAACTTAACATTGCCACATGGATTGTAAAATGCATGATTTGTGGTGGAACCTCTCACGCCAAGGACACCTGTCTTGTGAGAGAAGATTCCAATAAATTTAAATGTGCAATCACACATCCAATTTCTGGGAATGCCCTGCACGCAAAAAGGTTGTGAATTCTCGTGCGAAATTGATGACGGGAAATTCCAACCCGTAATGCTGGGTAGACACCTTTACGTGGTGTGTTACGGGGTAAGGTCTACCACGGTTACATTGCCAGCTACATGCAAATCCTGACCCAACGAATACCTTCCTCATTATCCAACTCCGTGGTACTTATGAGGGTGTCGCTAAGTCGGTGGCCTCTCGTTAAGTAAGTATCACATCAACATTTCCTTTCTCTCCCTAGTTACGGTGAAGATGGGCGTGGCCAGGAGTAGTAATCCTCATGCTTTTGTTATCTTTGTTAAAGATTGGAATCAAGGACCACTCCCCTTCTTGATTTCTGATAGCATTCTAGATAAGGATCTCAAAAGTAAAACATGAGTATCACTAGTGTCCAATCTACGAATTACACCGTAACAATGCTAATGCTAATGCTAATTGATGACGGGAAATTCCAATAGGGTTCGACGGGTAAAAATATTTCAAACGCTCAAAATCCGCAATAATTTGCCGGTCGAGCAATTCATACCCACCACAATCAACGAACAAATTTCATTCCTTCCTCTAACCGGGTAGCAAAAATTTCGTTTCTGAAAATTTACCGACGATGAATGATTTTCATACCCATTCTTCAACGGAAAATTACGGTCGTACTACTACTCAGGTCTACTCAGGGGCCCTCCTTAGCCGTGCGGTAAGACGCGCGGCTACAAAGCAAGACTATGCTGAGGGTGGCTGGGATTGGAAATTGTCTCGACTTCCCTGGGCATAAAAGTATCATCGTGTTAGCCTCATGATATACGAATGCAAAAATGGTAACCTGGCTTAGAAATCTCGCAGCTAATAACTGTGGAAGTGCTTAATGAACACTAAGCTGCGAGGCGGCTCTGTCCCAGTGTGGGGATGTAATGCCAATAAGAAGAAGAAGAAGACTACTACTCAGGTAGTATGTCTGAATCCGATTTCGATTTTCTAACATTCTAACAGAACAATTGCATCACATGATTGATGCAATGTTCAAAGCAAATACCAAAACTGAAGCTGTTTAGGTTGGTATCAAATTTACTCAAAAAAAAATGTTATTTGACTTCGGTTTAATGGATACAAATATTTTTATGGAAATTTTAAATTGGAATGCCCGCTCTTCAAAGGGTAAGGATGAATTATTTAACTACCAACAGTTTATAATTTAATATATTGCTACCATATCCACATTTGATTTGATTGATCATGGGTATGATGACCGTGCATTTTGTAGTTCCTACTCCGTGGTTGACCAGAACAATCGCAATTACACAGGGAATCAATGGGTGGAAGCATGGGATTTGCTTTCCAACCTCAATGTACACAGTCCGAGATTCTTGTATTTTAAATGGTCGATAACGGCACTGGCCACGCCATCACGGTCTATCGGGGATGGGAATGAATTGATGATGCAGTGACTCGCCCATTGTAAGCCGCCCACTCAGCTATCGAACCGCCAGAACTAATCAAGATATAAGGTAGAAGATAGAAATAAAACGGGCCTGGGATTGAACCCACGACCTTCTGCGTAAGAGGCAGAAGTGGTAGCCAAGCCCGTTAACACATTTTATTTGCTTGATCATAATAGGTACAAATGAACTTTTTACAACAGGCAATCCAAAAATAGTGACTTTAGTGACCATTTTCCGAAAAATAGTGACTTTAGTTACTTTTGGATGCAAATAGTGACCTTTTAGTGACTATACTCAAAAAAGTGACCAAGTCACTAAAAAGTGACTCGCTACCAGGCCTGTAAGAAGTCGTTCGTAATAAACTACAGGCGGGGAAAGTTATTTCATGAAAATCAATGTTGTTTGTGGTATTATTTACGAAAATAAAAAGAATGACAATTTTTTTTGGGGTAACAAAATCGGATCGACAACGTGATAAAATCGGGGAGTTACAAAATCGGGTCAACGCTGTATTGAGACATTGCAACAAATGTCCAATAAAATAATTTCCAATTTAAGACAAACATCGTTGCAATCTTCTATTGCAACGATCAGTTCCTTGTACTCTCAGAATACAATAGGTTGAGTTTAGTTACGTTAAAGACATTGGAATTTCTATGTGGTTCAATAAAACCAAAGAAAAAATCCTAACTGCCAGAGGCAATTGAAATACTATATATAATAGCCCTGTTGGTCTGTCCGGTGGCTAGCCAACCAGATGCAGCACGCGGGGAAATTCTCACAAAAAATAAAATATTTGACACTTCAATTCTTTTTTACTATCAGAGGCAGAAAACAAAACCAGTGACAACCTTAGATAACCAGACACAGCATTTGATGAAAAAAAAAATCACAGACAACAGACGTTGAACATTTTGATTTTTTATTATGCATAAACCGTTTATATTAAAAAAATACTTGCCACGGGCGCTACTGCGTCCACAAATATACTAGTGTATTAATAATTACTAAAAATGTATCATAACTAATAAGGATGATAGTGTTAAAAAAACACGGAACACCAAGTCTAAGAGATGAATGCATGTATTAGATAACTAGCCAATGAAGCCCAAGTCCTGGTGTTAGGTGGGACGCAAAACAGCCCTGACACGACGGCCCTCCGACGAGACAGGAGGTTTGCGCAGAGGTTAAAATTTAAGCCGCCAACGCGTGTTTGGGTGGCAGCCAATCAACGCAAGGATGTGCAAGCTGAGGATAAAAGGCCGATTCTTCAACTATAGCATCATCAACGTGCATAGCCCACACGAAGGGAGACCCGCAATGAGAAAGAAGCGTTGTGTACAGCTGGAGCAGACATACGATGGATACCCACTGCGGGACGTCAAAATCGTCATCGGTGACATGAACGCTCAGGTAGGAAGGGAGGAAATGTATAGCCGGTCATCGGACCGGACAGTCTACATGCCGTATCGATAATGTGACTAGACGTTTCGGCGTTTCGCGGGACGCTGCATTTTCCAACTTCGTTTTACAAATTTATTCATACAGCCTAACAAATATTTTTCCAATTTTTTGGACCAATGTGAAATTCACTTTTAGCCAGTGACGCAATCCAGATAGGCGTTCCGCGTTTCACAGGACGCTTGCTTGTTGCTAACGCATCGAGCGACAACGGCCAACGATGCATAAACTTTTCAGCCTCCCGCGGAATGGTGCACAGAGGGACGAATTCTTAGAAAGAGGGTCAAAAGGTCATTTTTCAAAATGATGTATTCTATTTTTTAAATATTTTTCTCGCATTATACAGGTTATAAAACATTGTAAATTACTTTGGTTGAGTCAATTTGACGATATTGTGCCCATTGGGGTACCTCTGAAGTTGGCATGAAAACTGTTTTTAACACCATTGATAATATATAAATATGAAGTATGATATCTTTGCAATATTTTTCAAATTTGTTATTCAATCATTTCAAACTCAATACATCTTCAAAGATAAAATAATCAATTATCAATTGCATACATTGTATCACAAATTCATGAAATATTCACCCTTGGCTTATGGAGTTGAATTTGGGCTTATTTCGAAATTTACTCATTTCGTGGTGTTTTCATGTGTTCAGAAAACAATTTACCCATCATTACCCAGCGCTGAAAATCGCATGGCTACTAGTTTATATTATATATTTTCAAACTAAATCAAATTTAGGGCCCGCCAGGGCTCCCAGTTTTTTCTGAGGCATTTGAAAATGACGTGAAATACATAGAAATGTCGCGTCAAAGTATGTATATGTACTGAATGTTACAACCACAACAATCGTTATGAATGTAGTTGAAAATGATAAAATTTCATCACAGTAAGTATAATAAACCCATTTGTTCTCATTTTAAGCCATATTTGTACTTTTGACCGTCTTTTTTTCAATCCGTCCCACTGTGTGGTGGTCCGAAGCATTTTCTATGAGAAGTTAAACCGGCAGCAATACGAAGATCACCTGAATGGCGATATGGTAATGAACGACGGCGGTACGGTTATGACCCTAGGAGCACGCACGCAGGACATACGACTTCCGGCTCCGAATCTCCAGGAAATCCAGGAGGAGATCGGCCGGCTGAAAAACAACAAAGCCCCTGGAATTGACCAACTACCAGGAGAGCTGTTTAAACACGGTGGTAAGGCACTGGCTAGAGCGATGCACTGGGTCATTACCAAGATTTGGGAGGAGGAAGTTTTGCCGCAGGAGTGGATGGAAGGTGTCGTGTGTCACATCTACCAAAAGGGCGATAAGCTGGATTGTAGCAACTACCGCGCAATCACATTGCTGAACGCCGCCTACAAGGTACTCCCCCATATTTTATGCCGCCGACTAACACCGATTGCAAGAGAGTTCGTGGGGCAGTACCAAGCGGGATTTATGGGTGAACGCTCTACCACAGATCAGGTGTTCGCCGTACGTCAGGTATTGCAGAAATGCCGCGAATACAACGTGCCCACACATCATCTATTTATCGACTTCAAAGCAGCATATGATACAATCGATCAGGACCAGCTATGGCAGCTAATGCACGAAAACGGATTTCCGGATAAACTGATACGGTTGATCAAGGCGACGATGGATTGGGTGCTGTTCGTAGTTCGAGTTTCAGGGGCATTCTCGAGTCTCTTCGAAACGCGCAGAGTGTTACGGCAAGGTGATGGTCTCTCGTGTTTGCTATTCAACATCGCTTTGGAGGGAGTAATACGAAGGGCAGGAATAGACACGAGTGGCACGATTTTCACAAATTCCGTCCAGTTATTTAGTTTCGCCGACGACATTGATATCATGGCACGTAACTTTGAAAGGATGGATGAAGCCTACATCAGACTGAAAAGTGAAGCTAAACAGATTGGACTAGTCATCAACACATCGAGACGAAGTACATGATAGGAAGAGACTCAAGAGAGGTCAATGTAAGCCACCCACCACGAGTTTCTATCGGTGGTGACGAAATCGAGGTGGTTGAAGAATTCGTGTACTTGGGCTCACTGGTGACCGACGATAACAATACCAGCAGAGAAATTCGGAGACGCATCATGGCAGGAAATCGTACGTACTTTGGACTCCTCAACACGCTCCGATCGAATAGAGTTCGCCGCCTTACCAAACTGACTATCTGCAAAACGCTTATTAGACCGGTAGTTCTCTACGGGCACGAGACTTGAACGATGTTCGTGGAGGACCCACGCGCACTGGGAGTTTTCGAAAGGAAATGTCTGCGTACCATTTATGGTATGGTGCAGATGGCGGACGGTACGTGGAGGAGGCGAATGAACCACGAGTTGCATCAGCTGTTGGGAGAACCATCCATCGTTCAAACCGCGAAAATCGAAGACTGCGGTGGGCCGGACACGTAGCCAGAATGTCGGACAGTAATCCGGTGAAAATGGTTCTCGACAACGATCCGACGGGAACAAGAAGGCGAGGTGCACAGCGGGCAAGGTGGATCGATCGGAAGACGATTTGCGGACCCTCCGCAGACTGCGTGATTGGCGAAGTGCAGTGCAAAGTCTCGAGCTGAATGGAGAAGACTTTTATGTATTGCACAGGAAACTCCGGCCTTAGTCTAGTAATAAAATAAAGATAATATAACTAGTTAAAAAAAAAATAATATTGCAATTCTATACAAACTTTGAAAAGGGCGTAACAGCCAAAATTTATTCCTTCTGATTCTTATATATGTAGACGAAGAATCAGAAAAAAAATGTGGCTGTTACGCCCTTTTCAAATGTTGGTCTAGAATTTTGATCTACGCCGGGTCAGCTGGTTGACATGCGTTATATATGTGTTCCATTCAAGATTTATTGCGAGTACTTATCACTTATGATACTGAAAGATCGTGTTAAAATGAAGGTTAAAGTACTGACAACCCCGATTATAAAAATCATAAGCAGAACGGAGGTAGGCATAACTTCCAGGAACCAACCATCGCCATATTGACGTGGCCAGGATTTAATGAATCAAATCAACTTAGTAACCAAAACTTGATTCCAACTGCCTCTGCTATTAGCATAGTAACGCACCAATGAGAATAGATAGTATTTATTTTCATTGGTAATGGAACGTACACACGGTCAAGCAGTTTGACCAACATTAACTCCACCTCTCGTTTATTCAAACATCCATCAAGTTTTACCAACAGCGGCACGAACAATCAATTTATTCGACCTACAATAACACACACGAACGACCGAAGCGCCAACTTGAGCACCAACCATCAAAAAATATATGGGGGTTTGTGCAACTTCACTACAAATGCTCAAACATGTTCGGCGAACCTTGACTTCTTAGAATGGGATACACGAAATGACGGAGCAAACTTGAAAAGCGACTGCTTTCAACTGAGGTTTATTAAGAAGTTACTATTAGGAAAAATAACAAACTGTTAGTAACTAAGGTAAGGAGGGCGTAGCTAGGAATATCAAGATTGCTTAGGCTACTTAGATTACACCCCCTCTCAATAAGATAATCCAATCATCATTCGCAGGGTCTTGAATCGGTTATGCTCCAGAGCCTTCGTGAAAATATCTGCCAATTGATTTTGCGTTTTGATGGGTTCAATTTTCAACACTCCAGATGCCACATGATCACGCACGAAATGATGTTTGATATCAATATGTTTCGTACGTTTTGTTTCCAGGTTCTTTGCCATACAAATACAACTTCGGTTGTCCTCATACATAGTGATGTGTATGTTCGATTCTTGTAGATCTTCAAGTATTCCTTTCAGCCAGAGAGATTCGGCAACTGCTGCACTGAGCGCGATGTACTCCGCTTCACTAGACGAAGTTGCAACAGTGGTCTGCTTCTTGCTGCACCAGATTACCGAGGATCCAAATACTTTAAACAGATAGCCACTCACTGATTTCCGATCCTCTGTGTCGGACGCCCAATCGGCATCAACGTATCCAACCAAAGGTTTGCTTGTTGGGTCTCGCTTGAAATTCAGCTTCGTTTTTATCGTACCTTGCAAGTATCGAACAATTCGTTTCAGGGCTTGCCAATGTTCAGTGGTCGGTTGTTGCTGAAAACGCACCAAATATCCGACAGGGTAACAAATTTCAGGTCGCACATTTAGCATTATTTACATCAGTGATCCCAGTAGCTCACGATATGGTTGACTTGCATCTGGTCCACTTCGACTAAGCGTGAGGCCTTTCTCCATTGGTGTACGAGCTGGATTACACTCGGACATCCCAAAATGGTTCACAAGTTTTTCGATACTGGTATCTTGAGAAAGCTGTAGTTGTCCATTGCCACGATTATACATAATCTTCATGCCCAAAAAGTTTCGGAGCTCCCCACAGTCAGACATTTCGCACTTCGTTGCAAGATCCTTCTTCAGCTTCATTACTGACGGAAGATTGCGGCCAGCCACCAGCAGGTCATCAACGTACAGAATTAGCACCAGCTCATCGTCTTTATCGAACTTCGTGCACAGGCAATAATCATGTCTTGATCTCTTGAAGCCCATCTCGAGAATTGTTTCGTTGAATCGTTCATTCCAACATCTAAGTGATTGCTTCAAACCGTATAAAGATTTCAGCAACCGACAAACTTGACCAGGTTTTGCTGATTACACTCCGGGACTTTCATAAAGATGCTTTTCTTCAAGCGGCCATGGAGAAACGCAGTACGTGCATCCATTTGGTGGAAAAGTATTTTCTGTGAACGCCAACTGCCAATACGGTTCTGATTGTAGCTAGTCGAGCTACCGGTGCATAGGTTTCTTCATAGTCGTGTCCTTGCTTCTGAAGGTATCCCTTCGCTACAAGACGGGCTTTGAAGCGAACCAATTTTCCGTTCTCATCTTCCTTCAAATTGAACACCCACTTGGATTTCAGAGGTTTAGTATCTTTGGGACAGGTCACCATTTTCCAGACATCGTTCTTCCTCAGTGACTCCAGTTCGCTTGCTACAGCACTCATCCAATCGTCTCTGTCATCTCGACATGCAATCTGACCGTATGTTTCGGGTACATCTGTAGATAACGGGACCGCAGAAATTGCTCCATAGCCAACAAAATAGTCTAGGAACTTACCCGGAAAGGAGCGCTCCCGATCGCTACGCCTCACCAACGGTTGCCTTTCGGATTCGTGGTTTTCTGATTGCGATGCTGTTGGTTCCTCTATCTCATCATTGGTTTCGTTTGACTTGTCATCATCGGATTCATTTGATAGCTCATTGGTCGGTATTGTTTTGCTGGTTTAACTGCTCAATTTGTCTAGTGACTTCTGGCTCTTGATGTGCTTGCGTTGCGACTTCTTTATCCCCCTCTTTTTCGTAAGAATATTGCACTACCAACGGCGACTCTATATTAGCTTCCGCTTCAACTTCATTCGGAAAACGACATTCATCGAACTTCACGTCACGCGCCACGATGATCTTTCGACGAGTTCGGTTCCAAAGCTGATAACCGTTCGGCGCATAGCCAACCATCACAACCTCAAAAATTTTGGCATCTAGTTTCTTTCGTTGCTGTCCAGGTATCCATGCAAATGCTCTGCACCCGAAAATTCGAAGCTTCTCCAGATTGGGCTTTACTCCCATCCATAACTCAGCGGGAGTCAACTGGACCGACAGAGCATTCGTTAACGCTGCTTCACACCACATCCTTTTCGGCATTTTAGAATCTAAAAGCATTGCACGTACCTTTTCAATAAGCGTTTGGTTGAACCGCTCGGCCACTCCGTTCTGTTGCGGGGAATAAGCAACTCTCGTCTCAATCTGAATGCCTTTATTCTTATACCATTTCTTTTGCTCGGTTGATCCGTACTCTGTGCCTTGATCCACCGTTAGTTTTGAAATTTTCTTGCCGAAAGCTGCTGTCACCATCGCTTCATATTCTCGGAAACGCTCGAAAACATGGTTTTTCTTCTTCAGCATATAGATGACCGAGAAGTGGCTGTAATCATCGATGAATGAAACAAAATAACGCGATCCATCCCATGTCGGGGGGGTCAATGGGACCACAGACGTCCGAATGAATCCTCTCCAAAACACGAGTCGCTCGTTGACGTGTACCGTTGAAGGGCTCACGGCACTGCTTTCCTTGTATACATGGTTCGCAAAATCCGATCTTCTTCGGCTTTGTATCAATACCCTCCACCATGTTGTGTTGCATCAGCTTCAAGATTGAATGTTGGTTTAGATGTCCTAGTCTACGATGCCATAAATCCCTAACTTCCGGTTGGCATACATTCGCATAACAAGCATTCAATTTGACTTCCAACTCGTATAGACTGCCGTTCAGGTACGCCATAGCAATAGTCGTGTCATCTTTCCGCAAGGTAGCTTGTCTACCACAGAACAGTACCGATATACCAGCCTTGGCCAGCTTCTTCACGGACATCAGGTTGTCTCTTACAGGGTGTCGACTTAAATTTGAGAATAAAATTCCCTGACTTTCCAGAACATTCCTCGAAAAATGCCAGGTAGGAAAAAGGTTTTTTTCTTAATTCCCAAACTGCCTGTAACCGCATATTTGTGCCAACTTTGCTGGCTTTCCTATTAATATGGGACATTTAAACGATTACAGACAGTAAAAACATATGAACACCTCTGCATGTATATGAATCCTTGAAGTCCATATGATTTCCTGAGCTACCGGAAACCTAATCACTTCTAGAAACAGAACATTAAGGATTTGTAGAATATCGTAGGTAATTCTGGTTGTTCACAAAGATTCAAGTAAATGCGCAGAACTCCTGAAATGTTTTCATAATTCACATCTTTCCAAAACAAGCTTCTAGAAATCCTTCTAATTCCGATTGTGGTCTTCGGTTTAAATAAAGCAATGACCCCATTGAAAAATATCAAAATTAGGTCGTATTTGTGAAGAAATGGCATAACTAGTCTTAAATGCTCAGGGGAGCTACACCTACTCCATTTATTTTATCGGTTTTTGATTGTTTGTTAAAATATATCAATGGTCTTGAAGTTCAGCATTGTTTTATTTATAGAAAGTTCAACTACTATCAACTACATGTTATAACTGCAACAAGCAATGAAACTTTATAAGGAACATCTAATGGAGTTTTCTGAAGAACTCGTGGAACCATGTTTGAACATTCCTTGGCATATTTTTTGTATCAATCCCTTCACGAAGACATTTCAATTTAAATTCAAGTAAATACCATACCATGTCCTTCGAGGAGAAAACTATTGACACAGCTTTTTAAATCCTTTGGGATTTTTTTAATATTTCAGTGAGAACTCTAAAGTAATTTGAAAAATTTTGCGAAGGGAAAGACTTGCTCCACAAGATATCCTAAAGCATTTTCAATGAAGTAATTTCTGGACAAAATTCTCGAAGATCAATCAGAATATTTTCTGATAAAATTGTTTTATAAACATCAAAAGCAGCGATTGCAAAACTGAAACATTACCATTGACAACAACATTATCTTCCTCTTGCGTCCGAGTATGATTAGGGAGTATCGAGTAACAATGACAATTAATTTGACCACCTAAGGACGTGATGATCGAGCAATTACTTTATAAGCCCATCATCAAAATGAAAGTTCACGAAATGTTTCTATAACATTACCTACAGAATCTTATTCGGAGATGATGATGCCGATGCTGTGGAGTGCCGTCATAGGTCCAAGCTTTCAAGTACTTAGTTGATGATTGTAGGTTGAACATTTTTGATGATTGTTTGTTGAACGGTTCTGAACTATGGCTCATTTCAGCCATTTTATTCAGTTTCGACTGCTTTCACTAGATAATTCTCAAAAATTTTAACGAACTTTCATAACTTCTTTTTTTATGGGAACCTGACTTAAACTGATAAGGAAACTACAAAAAAACCGAAACGACTCCGACACAAAACCAGTCAAACTAAAAAATCTTAAATATTAAAAAGGACTTTTTATAAAAACAAATATTTGGATCAGGTTTTAACAGTGACCATTTGAGCAACGTGTCTTTGGAACCTCTGTTATTGCTTATAGAAACAAACTCGGGGAACATGAAAAGGGCCCGGCCGGAGTAGACTTTTAGTCTAGAGACTGCCAACGGTCACACAAAAAATAGACTTTATAGCTTGATAGTAGAGGTGGTTGTCGACTGTAATTGCCTCGGAGAACTGTTTATCGGCTATGCAGTGTGATGACCAGCTAAAACGCTATATTAATTCTGATCCGACGTTTCAGTACCTTTAGTGGTCCTTTTTTAACAGATTGAAATTGGTTCAGCGTTTCATTGTCATAAGTTTCATAAGTTTTAGTATGTTGCTCGAATTGAAAAAAAATCACTTTAAATTTTCAAAATTGGGTTTTGTGATTTTTTCCCTGACCTCAATCAAAATTCCCTGACTTTCCCTGACATTCCAGGTCCAATATGAAATTCCCTGACTTTCCAGGTTTTTCCAGGTAGTCGACACCCTGTCTTAGTTCCGGTATGTACAGGACTTCATTGATTTTCATTTGGACGCCTTTGTTACTCACACCTTCGATGATACCTTTCTCCAGTGCTTCCAAAGTTTCACCATCCTTCGCAACATTGATGATTATTGGACTTGACAGCTTGCTCAAAGATGAAAAGACTGCAGCATCGTTCACAAGGTATTCGCTTGATCCGGAGTCGAGCTTGAAGCACAAATATCCATCACAGATTCGATGTTCACCTGCAGAACCAGCCATAAAGCTTACCGCCTTGCTTCCACATCCAGTAGCAGAATTCGCTTCACTGTGTTTATGCCGGCAGTCCTTCTTCATGTGTCCTTTCTTGCCGCACTTATGACACTTACCAAGGAACTTCTTGAATCGATCTGCTTTCTTTTCACCAGCAAACGCAGTGGTCTTCTCGTTTGAGTCGTCTTGATGCCTATCGAGTAGCTTCACCTCTTCGCCCAGAAGCCGTTGCTTCACCACGTCTAGCGATAACTCATCGTCACCAAGATTTTCCAGAGCAGTTATTAACGGGTCATACGATTCCGGAAGAGTACCGAACAGCGTTACCACCATATCGGGTTCCTTAAGATCCAATCCTGCTACTTTCAGTTGCCTGATCAGATTATCGAAACGCACCAAATGGTTCCGCATGAATTCTCCTTCCTTCATCTTCAAACGCCCAAGTTGCTTCCTGATCAGGTTCTGCGTCGCTAGCGATTTCATGGCGAAAGAATTTTCCAAAGCTTTCCACATTTGTTTGGCCGTTGTTTTATCCCGTATGATCTCCAGACAATCATCTCCCAGGAAACAAATCAACATGGACTTTGCCTTTTTGTCCGCCTCGTCGAGCTTCACTTTTTCTGCTGCTTCTTGAGGAGCATCCTCCGTCAGGGTATGTACCACTCCCATAGCGTCCAGATATGCACGTACACGAAAACTCCAATTATGGAAACCGGGTCCTCCGTAGAATTGAGGAATACCGTGAACTGATTCCTTGCCGGACGAGCCCATAACCTCTTAGAATGGGATACACGAAATGACGGAGCAAACGTGAAAAGCGACTGCATTCAACTGAGATTTATTAAGAAGTTCTTCTTCTTCTTTTTATTGGCATTACATCCTCACACTGGGACAGAGCCACCTCGCAGCTTAGTGTTCACTTAAGCACTTCCACAGTTATTAACTGCGAGGTTTCTAAGCCAAGTTACCATTTTTGCAATCGTATATCATGAGGCTAACACGATGATACTTTTATGCCCAGGGAAGTCGAAACAATTTCCAATCCGAAAATTGCCTAGACCGGCACCGGGAATCGAACCCAGCCACCCTCAGCATGGTCTTGCTTTGTAGCCGTGCATCTTACCGCACGGCTAAGGAGGGCCCCTTATTAAGAAGTTACTATTAGGAAAAATAACAAACTGTTAGGAGGGCGTAGCTATAGGAATATCAAGATTGCTTAGAGCTACTTAGATTACATGACTCCACCCCCGACAACTCAAACCAAAATCAAACCGTTTTAATTTTTTCCAATCGAGCTGCCAACTGTCAAATGGTTGTTCGAACAACTTCACACACGTTCAAACAAAGCAGCAACCGAAGCGTTGAGTCAATGTTCTTCAAACTGCTTGACTGGTGTGTACGTTGCATAATGGAATAATGGTACACAT
Organism: Armigeres subalbatus; assembly: GCF_024139115.2. NCBI lineage: Eukaryota > Metazoa > Arthropoda > Insecta > Diptera > Culicidae > Armigeres > Armigeres subalbatus. Next base: position 302,480,336 of record NC_085140.1, on the reverse strand, counting down.
GGTCAAGCAGTTTGACCAACATTGACTCCACCTCTCGTGTACGTTGCATAACGCACTGAATCGGGGAATAAAGGCAATATGACGCAGAGTTTAAACCCTCCCTAGCGCCTTCTAAGAATTAGATACGTGAAACTAACTATCCTGAAATTGCTGCGTGGAAAAATAAGTTATACTATTAGATAATTTCTTGAGACCTTGACTACCCCACATTGCACTGGCCCGTTTGGAGTCATCCAGTGGCACTTGGTCTTAACATTCGTTTTCTTTATAAATTCTATAACAATTCATCACGCTCACCCTCCATATTAGTCATATTTACAACGAATGCTTGACTATTACTATACTAAGTATAGTAAAAGACCGGAAGTAAACATAGGGCCAGCAACCACCATATCTATTTATCATCATATAGATACTAAATAAAGGATATTTTAGTTACAAGATAAAATTTGACGCTGTCGTCTGTTTGATTCACCTATTAATGCCAACATAAGCGTGAATGTAGAGGTGCGGGAACTCATATTCTCGGTGCAGAATTTGTTTTGTTTCTGTTCTGTGTTGTTTTAGTTCTGTGTTGGCGAGATATTCGATGTTGTGAAAATTCTTAAGGGCAGTAGGGGCAATATGGTGGCTTTTCCGCAAACGTGACCTTTAAGTGGTCTTGTTGTGTAGGGATTATTACGCCTATCTAGAGACACGTGGATTCTTTTTTGCAAATTTCATATCAATTTGTCCATTTTCGAAACATGTGCTGTGCATATGCACCACAGCCAAGATATTTAACAAAAAAAAAACAAATCTACGCTAAATTTTACTCTCCAATAAAAAAGCCGTGATCTACTCACCTCCGTTTAATGGCTGTTCCTCATTGACTGTGGCCGTTTCTTCTGGAGCTGCAGACCGTTTCTTGGCGGCCTTCGTATTCGCTAATCAGGGAAATATAAAAAAATGAGAGTAAATATTCCCCTTTCAAATAAAGTTCACATGCATGCATAATAACAAAGGTTAGATAGCGGGATCATGCACCGTGGATAGTGGACGGAATCAGAAGACGGGATAGGGACAGGCAGATTAGTGAAATTTCAGGCAGCAATGGGTAAAACCATCACCATTTTAAAGTGGGAACATGAGGGAAGAATCACGAAACACTACAAGCAAATACGATCTACGAGGGAAACAAGCAGAACACACACACATCAAAGAAAATTTGTAAAATTTCACTAACCTGCACTTCTTTATTCCATTTTATTAGCTATAATATGAACAGCAAGCTGAATTGTTTTATTTTATGTCGAACGCATTTCGGCAGAATGACGCGTTTACCTAATGATTGCTTTTGTTGGGCTCAGACCTTGGAACCGCATTTTCGAACATAGTGTTTCATTGAAATTAGTAGGTTAATGAAATGAATGAAGTCGATTTTTTTACAGAATTAAGACTACCTTTATTGAATAAAACTGTTTCAGTTGAGTTAAACCTATAAGTGTTAAAATTTTCAAATGTTTTCGGTTTGTTTCCAAGTGTTGGTTAGTAACCTATGTGAATGTTTTTCTTTTAGTTTTGTTTGCCTGATGACTTGTGTTTTAAATGAATTTTGGGAGAATGCGTCAAAAATGTTATTCAATCTCCTGATTGGATATTCTTCTATTGAGGTTCTTGGATTAAATGTGGTCGTTTGGCACTTGGAAGCGGTACAAGGATGCTTAAGAATACTGATAAAATTAAACGAAGGGTAACCGAGCTTAGCTTTTTCGTGACTGATTTTACGTTGAACATAAAATAATAACAATATGTGGTAGGACAGTTGGATGACAACTTGACGGAACGAAATAGTTCCAGAAAGAGAGAGAGACATTTCAGGGTCGGAAAAGATGTTGTCGAAACATCGTTTAGAGCGAGTTTTCATAAACGAAATAAAGAATAAGAAAAAAAACTGTTGTCAAATAGATTTTAATGTGTCTTTCACGTCACTTTGAAAATTTAAACAATGTTAATGCGATTAAACTGTACAAAAAATATATTCGGATTATAATTCCTGCTTCCAACACTTGTACGGAATCAAAAGTGTGACTATATCCACTTTTTGCATATAACCTCCTATCATATCAAGTTGCATCCAGCTGATTTTGGTCTTAGGAACAAAAATGTTAACGGTCGTCCGTTCCAAACGTGTACGATTTCTAGATTTATAAATATCGCGGCATTGCGGCTTAGACAGAGGAAGAGGGCTCGTTTTTGTAGGGGAAAAATCATTCGTCTAAAGTTCAATTACCCTCTTCTTGCTCAGTGGCAGCAGCCTTTTTACCGCGTCCTCTTTTGGCAGGCGCCTTGGGGGATTTAGTTGGTGATGCGGTTTGTTCTACAAATTAGCAAATGATAAAAGGTGATATCTACTGATCAAACGACTGGAAGTACACCCCAAGCTACTTACTTGTTTCGGCGACCTTTTTGCGACCTCGTCCTCCTGCTTTGGCAGCCGCTACCGGCTCTCCGTTGGTATCCTCATTCACAGCTTCCTGAACGGCTTTTTTTGGGCTTGGTTTTTTCGGTGAAGGTTCTTTGGCTGCCTGTTTGGACTTCTTTGCTGGGGATGCGGCAGGTTCGTCTTCTAGATGAAAGAAAGAGAGAGATAAATGCAGCTGAGATTATTGCAACTGAAGTGATGGAAAAACGTAAGTGTTGATTCCAGTTCTCTACATTTTTGAAACCTAGAAGGTATTTCTTTTGAAAATTAATTTCAGACGGCGAGCATTATTACATGATAAACTGAGTCTTGATATGAAACGTCATGTATATTACTTCCTTGCAAACTTTGTGGAAATTTAACATTAAGTTATTCTTTATCGTGTAATAAAGATCGCAGTCTAAAATAAGCTATTAATAGACAATAGGGGGATTCAGTTAACGGCGTAGGTTGCTGTGTATCTGTTTATGGAAATGTTTCATAGGCGATTTGAAATATGTCCCTAGTGATTGAGTGTGAAACATTTCTATAATCAGATACGCAGCAACCTACGCCGTTAAGTGTATACCCCTAATATAAAGATTCCAAGAGCCTTAAGAAAATAATACACAATAGGGACATCCACTAACCGACGTAGGTGGCTGCGTATCTGAATAGTGAAATGTTTCACACACATTCACAAGGGACATATTTCAATTCGCCTATGAAACATTTTTATAAACAGATTACGTAGCAACCTACGCCGTTAAGTGTATACCCCTAATATAAAGATTCTAAGAGCCTTAAGAAAATAATACACAATAGGGACATTCACTAACCGACGTAGGTGGCTGCGTATCTGATTAGTGAAATGTTTCACACACATTCACAAGGGACATATTTCAATTCGCCTATGAAACATTTTTATAAACAGATTACGTAGCAACCTACGCCGTTAAGTGAATACCCCTAATGTTTATTTGTGAAAGTGCTTATTCACCTCGAAAAACCACTAATCAGGTAAGAATGTGCAATGACACGTACCTTTGGATTCCGCTTTCGCCTTTCCGCGCCCCCTTTTTGCCGGAGCTGCCGCTGGTTCTGGTTCAACTACTTCCGCTTTTGCAGCCTTGCCTTTTCCTTTAGCTTTGGCGGGGGAGCTACCATTCGTTACCGGTGCGGTTTCTTCTGGTTCCTTTTCGGCAGCTTTCCTACCTCTTCCTTTCTTCGCAACCGGTTCCTCTACTGGAGTTTCGTCCTTGGCAGCAGCCGGCTTGCGTCCCTTACGTCCCTTTGCTGGTTCTTCCACCGGCTCCTCTTCAACCGCCACAGCCTTGCCCTTCCTGCCTTTCTTTTTCTCTTCTGGAACTTGTTCCACCACTTCGACTGGCTCTGCTACTGCTTTCGTTTTGGCTGCAGCTTTAGCTCCCTTTGCCGCTGGCTTCTTCTTGGCATCGCCATTATTCAGTCCTGCTTCTTGCGCGAGTTCCGCTTCCGGTTCGATCGCTTTCTTCGCAGTGCGTCCTCGCTTACCTTTCGCTTCCATTGAAGTCAATCTGTCATAAAAAAAAGTCCAATTTAACGAAAAGATGATAAACTATAGACAACCAACAGGTAGGGAAGACTAAGGTAGCATGTGGTATCACGCCCATAGAAATCAAATTCGTTATCCAAAATATACGCTATATTATGTGCTTATTTTTAATACAGAGTACCTACAGGTACATATGGTCGGGGTTCCGCCAATTCGCACCAAGCGCCAATGATCTTCTTTTTCTTTATGGCATTACATCCCACACTTGGACATTGCCGCCTCGCAGCTTAGTGTTCATTAAGCACTTCCACAGTTATTACCTGCGAAGGTTCTAGGTCAAGTCACAATTTCTGCATTAAATTTTGTATATCATGAGGCTAACATGATGATACTTTTATGCCCAGGGAAGTCGAGACAATTTCCAATCCGAAAATTGCCTAGACTTGCACCGGGAATCGAACCCAGCCACCCTCCGCATGGTCTTGCTTTGTAGCCGCGCATCTTTGCGCACGGCTAAGGAGGGCCCCGGGCTGCAAAATGGTGGGTTGACATCAAGGAAGGAGCGCCCAACAGAGCTCTGGTCCCCACAAGTCCCTATCTCCCCTTCCACGGGTCGTCCGATGACAAAAGACCGCCAGCTAAGGCTTGTGTACTTAGCTGGTACTGCAGCCTGGGCACTGTTGTCCTTCTGACATCAGCTAGAGTAAGAAGGTACGCCTCGAGCGTCTGTTCATCAGGAGGTGCGGCTCAAACAGCGTCTGCCTGGTACCCAGCGGCTGATTAACGAAATGCTGTATCGCGTCAGCTATACCTAAAGTGGCAGCCCCATCATCGCCATGTAGGTAACGCGACCCCGGTAAGGTAGCTTACTGAAGCCTCTCAAATACCACGAAAAATGGAGATAGAAGAAAAAGAGTACGTTATTTTTGGCAACCGACCCGGCAACGAAATAAGGACTATGATTGGAAACTCGGTACCTGGAATGTCAGGACCCTAAATGAACCTGGACGAGTGAGCCTTCAGGCTCGTGAACTGCAGAAGGTTGGAGTGAACGTGGCTGCTATTCGAGAAGTCCGATGGCCTAGATCCGGAGAACGTGAATTCCGAGCCGTGGACCCCACGACCAACACTGCACACCGTGGCACACAGTGGCGGTGAAAAAGCAGAGCACGGAGTTGGTTTCGTAGTGATGGGCAAGCAGATGAAGCGAGTGATGCGGTGGAAACCCATTAGCGAACGAATCTGTGTGTTGAGGATACGGGGCAAATTCAATTACAGCCTAATCAACGTTTACGCACCGACAAACGATAAATCCGACGACGTGAAGGACACGTTGTATGAATGTCTTGATAAAGCCTATGGAGAGTGCCCAAAGCATGACGTGAAAATTGTTATCGGAGTAGACCTGTGCGCCTGTCATATCATCGGCGGAGGCGGCATGGTGGTCACTTTTGCCCCGACGGTGGCGGCGCGCCGTTAAGTTTTATCGGCGGTGGCGTGAACCGGCGTGGATGAAAAAATCACTGGCTGAAAAAATCAATTTTAACGTGGATTTTTGGATTCACGCGGTTTGATTCACACGGTAGGAATCGCCCGTATAAAAATCGACTTCAGCGGATTGAAATTGCAATATTCTACGTTTGCAGATCATCAAATAGCACATTCAAAATAGTCAATTGCCGCCGATACTAATAAATACCTGATTTCAAAATGTTATTTGAATTACCACTATTTTGTTACTCTTTGATTTTGATTAATCAAATTTTAACAATAAATCCTGCTTCACTTTTTCGTGACCCCTAAGTGTTAAGAATTAGATTTCAGAGTCATAGAAAAAATAGGTACACTTTTTTCAAAAGTTATTTCCAATTTAGGATTTAGATACACAAAAAATCTAATATTTTCCTGAAATTTGCCTAAATATGTCAACAAAGCTCTTGGTGGAGTTTCTGAAAGAATTTCTGGAGGAAACTATGATTTTTTTAAATTCCTACAGGCATTTCTCAGTAAATTTCATTAGGAATTCCTTCGTAAAATCTTATGACAATGTCTGCAGAATTTTTCTATTTTAGAAAGAATAATACATTCAGAATTTTTTTGGGAAATTCCTTGAGTAAAACATAAAATATTCCTGCAGGAATTTATTCGGAAATTTATTAAAGAATGAGATATTTTCTGATGGAATTCCTAAGAGAATTTTCTAAAGGACTTTCCGAGAAAATTCCTGAAGTAGTGTTGGAAAGTGTAGTAGGAACCTTTTAACAAAATTTTGAGCAAATCCCACAGACATTTCGAAGGAATTCCTAACAGTATATCCAAAATGCATCAGCGGCTGCTTCCGCATCTTCCTCGATTGCACACCGCAGAGCCAACGTCCTGTTCCAGGTTCTCTGCAAGTTCTTTTGCTAGTCTCTCTTTCTGCATACGCACTACATGTCCAACCCACTGTAATCTGCCTTATTTTATCAACCTGCCTATGTCTGCATTTTTTGTATACTTGGTTTAACTCGTGGTTCATTTATTCGTCTGCTCCATTTACCATTTTCCACCACGCTGCCAAGTATTGAGCACAGTATTTTCAACTCAAACATTTCGAATCAACGATGTGTACAGAGCTAGTTTTGTCAGTGTCTGTAGGTAGCTTCATGGAGTTACAAAACAATTTTCTGGAGGAATTTTCAAAAGATTACCCTGAGAAATTCTCTTTTAAATTGCTTAAAGTAGTTTTGGAAGAATTCCTATGGGAATTTCAGGAACAAATATTCTCAAGGAACTTGCTAAGGAATTCTTAGAGGAATTACTAAAAAAAAATCCGAAGGAATATCAAATTGATTTACAAAGAAATTTCAAAGCAAAACTCCGAAGCTGACAGAAATTTCCGAAGTAATCCGTTAATAAATTTCTGAAGGAGTTTCTAGAGTTTTTTTTTTTTTGGAATTTTGAAACAATTTCCTAAGGAACTCCTAAAACATTCTCTGTAGATATTTCAAAAAGAAGGATTTTCAGAAGGTATATCCGAATTTCTGAACGAAGTCTTGACGGAATGTCCAACGGAATTTTCGGAGATATCTAAGACTGTCAGAAGTTTCTTCAGGAGTTACTTTGAAAAAAAAAACCAGGGACTGCAGGGACTTCTACGGATATTCCTTCAGGAACTTGTTCAGGAATTCTTAAGGAAATTTCGTATAGAAGAATTTCTTGAGGAATTTTCGGGAAAACACCTTAACGATTTTCCCGAGGTTTTCTTAAACAAATTTCTGAAGGAACTTTTTCCGAACTAATTCCTGAGAGAAATTTCAGAATACAACTGAGGGAATTTTCGAAAGACTTTCTGGAATTCGTATCCGGAAAGGTTTTTGTAGAACTTCTTGAGGTAATATCCGAGGGAATTTCTGAACGAATCGCCATAGAATTTTTTGGAGAATTACAAAAAAAAATCCTGGAGAAATCTAGGAATTACTTCAGAAATACCGGTAGGCATTTCCTCTGAAATTCTATTAGAAATTTCTCCATAAATTCCTTTGAGAATTCCTCCGGAAATTCTTTCAAGTATTCCTTCAGAAATTCCTTTATGGGTTGTCCATAAACCACGTAGACTCTTGAGGAGGAGGGGGTTCAAAAAATTCTACGTCAGTCTACGAAGGGGGGCAGGGGTACACGAAAAGTCTACGTAGACTTTTTTCATTTTTTTTTACAGCAGCTTTGTGCAAAGTTCACTTTACCGAAATAATCTCTCGAATCTCTTATGGATTTCACTGAAGTAATAGTTTAAACTACGGCTTAAAAATATCATGATTTCAACAGCAAATTCTTCTGTGTTGAGCAGGAAAATTCTCCAAAGTATTCTTTACAAAAATTCGAAAAAAAATCAAAATTTCCACTTGGATTACATTCATTACATTGTAGATTTTAAAATATCTTTTGATTTTCGGCAGGAACTTCTTTAGAAACTACAAGTGATTCTTTAGAATTTCCACGGGGAATTATGTCGCGCTTCGACGAAAAATTATTTAGAATTTATAAAGGAAGCATTTTGGAATATCCAAGAAGAAGTCTTTGGAATTTCCAAAAGGCTTCCTTTGGAACTTTACGGGGAATTCTCCGAAATTTCCGTGAGAAATTCTTCAGAATTTCCACTGAAGATTTTCTGGGAAGGATTTTTTTCTTAATTTCTGAAATTCTTGGAATTTTCGCGAGGAAATCTTTGAACATACATATAAGCGAAATTCTTCGAAATTTAACGGCAAATTCATCAGCAGAAAAAGAAATTGTTGAAAACTTTCAAGAGAAATTATTTGAATTTCCCACCAAAATCTCTTTGAGTTTTCAAAATAAAATTATTGCAATTCTTGTAAGAAAGTATTTGTAATTTTCATGAAAATTTATTCTATTTTTTTTTACAATAAATTCAACACAAATTCAACTGAAATCCTCCATAATTTTCACCGAAAATTATCTGGAAAACTCTTGGGAATGTCCATAAGATTTTTTTTTTAATTTCTTCAGGAAATCACTCCTACTTTGCAAGAGAAATGTCAAAATATCGTAGGAAACCTTTAGCATGATTTCAACGGGAAATAATTCAAAATTTTCAGGAAAATTACTCAACATCTTAACGGGAGAACTTTTGGAATTTAGAAATTCTTGAGATTTCAACGGAATGGAATTTTCAAGAACAATATCGGAATAATCAGGGATAGTTCTTTGGTGTATTACCTGGAAACCTTGAAGGTTATTATTCGGGAAATTCAACGGAATTTCTACGACAAACTTTTTGGAATGTGCACTTGACGTTCTCGGAATTTCAACTCGATTTTTTTTTCGAAATTCTGAAAGTTCTTGGGTTTTCTACAAATTTGAACCGGTATGAAGAATTATAATTCAGATGCGTGACAGATTTTAAGCAGTGGCGCGCCTATGCAAGTGTCGGTGGCGGTGGTGCACACCTCTAGGAGGAATCAAATCCAACAGAAATTAAATTAATTGGCTTCGAGATTTGGTTTCAGAAGCTATGGACAGAGGATTGAATTTGATTTCGTTTTGAATTTTTAATTGATATTGAGTTGGATTTTCTTTAGTTTGATTTTGTTAGGTTTGAAATTTGAATTTTACTGTAGTGTTTACAATGGATTTGAAAATGGATTTGTATATCTGAATTGCTGAAAACGTGGTTGATTTCCATTTTTTTCCAATCACATATGACATTTTGTTAAATTTGAAAAAGTCTACGTAGGCTTCAAGGGGATGGGTGGTGGGTTTGAAAATGTGAAAATTCGGCCTACGTGGTTTGTAGTAGACCTGTGCGCCGCCGCGCCACGCCGCCGCCGCCGGTGGTTTTACTCGCGCCGCCGCCGCCGACGATTTTGGGTCGGCGCGCCGCCGATCATAATTTTGCCACGCCGATGACTAATCGCAATAAAAAAAATCAATTAACTTAAGTCGAGTCGAGTCAAGCACGAGACACTGAAAACGGCCTAATACTTGATGTCGAAATACGTGTCTGGTGGATTTTATTGGAATAGTACTAAACTAGTCTTATGGCAGTTCATAAATGTTGTTAAGGTGGATCTCGTCGAAATTCAATTTCAAATCTACCTCAAGCGATGGTGTCTCTTAGTCGGGGAAGTGACATACATTGTTTTGTTTAATTAATAGGTTGGTTAAATAGTTTGAGAGTTGATTAGTTTCTCTAGTATACTAATACATAAATTGTTAAACTGATTCTTGGAATGCGTTAAGCCAAGGCTTCATTCAGTCGGGTACCTAAACTTGTAGGTGACTCGGAAAATAGGTTTGTTGTGGTTAAGCTTTTGTGACCAAAGCGTCCCCATTCTTAAAGGATCAGGCATTGTACAGAAAAATTATTGCAGTTTAGAAATTTTAAGTTAAGTTGCACATTAGTTACTTTGACAATATTTATTTTTTATTTTGTTTTATAGTTTTTTATAGTTTTCTTTGTTTTTAAATTTGTGCTATTAAGACAGTTGGCTTATAAGGCAAACTGATTTAGCAAACTAATTAAATCCCAACTGTGAATGCTTTACCGATTATTTTGTTCCGACTCCCGAGTAGGTAATTTATATTTTGAAATCAATTTCTAAATATAATAAACAAAACCACTTGCTAAGCATCAGCAAAGCAAATATTGCTGAGCAAATATTACGAGCATCAGTTATAAACGCTGCTTATTTTCTTATTCACAGCCGTTTTAACCCAGAACTGAGGCCTGTCGCCTCATTGCATAGTATTTAGTCAAATTATTTAGTTCAAACGTCAGGTATTTTCAAACATTACGAAAATTTAATTTTTATTTCTTGAAATTATTTGAGTAAAAGCTTTTTGTAAAATTCCTGGAATTTCTGAGAATATTCGAAGAAGTATCGTTAAACCATACATTTATGAATTCCTTCGAAAAATACTCCAGAAATTAGTTCGAAAATAAATTAAAAAATGTTTTTAATAATTCCTCCAGATATTCCTCCGAAAAGATTACGATTTTTTTTCGGAAATTGCTTAAGGAATGCTTGAATTTGCCTAAGGAATTTCTTCAGAACTTCTTCCAGCAATTCCTTTAAAACATTCTCCGGGAATTCTTCCGGAAGTTCCTGCAGGAATTTCTTCGAAAATGCCTTTATCTTCCCGAAAGTCTTTTAGTGTTTGTGTTCTATTTTTGGATTTTTTTTTCGAAAATTCTATAAGTAACTACATCGCAAACAACTTCATTTTTAATAAATTTCAAAGGATTTCCTGGAAGATCCCCCGGAAAAAAAATCTGGAGAAATCTCCGAAGGAAATCTCGGAGGTTTTTCGAATAATCTTTTGAATAAGTCTCCGAGGGAATTCCGGGCGGTATTTTCTTAATTATTTAAGAAATAAAATTCTAGGGGAATTTCCAAATAAATTTTTGAAGGCATTCCAAAAGAGAACCTGAATGGATTTTCAAAAATAATTCCTAAAAGAACTTTTGTGAAGCGGGCTTGGTAGTCATATGGCTACTGCTTCTGCCTCATACGCAGGAGGTCGTGGGTTCAATCCCAGGTCCGTTCCATTCTCCTACTTTGTATCTTTCTCTTTATTTCTCATGTTCTAGCAATCGCTAAAACTGGAAATGGACTTCCATACCGTTTCCATTACTATTCCTATACCTTCAACTTGAGTATTCTAATCTGCTAGAATTGGAAATGAACTATAGAGCTCGTTTCCTACATCCAATTAGAAATTCCATCAATTACCTTCTCCTATCTATCACATTGGCTGGCAGCTCGTTAACCAAGACGGACCCCTGCCTCTCCAACCTAACCCAGAAATTCCAACAAATTCCGCATGAACTCGTGGCAAGTGCAGAGGTATATTCGGCTTGCAGTGGGCGAGTGATTGCATCATCATTTCCTCCCCCTTCCCTACATTGACTTGCATTCTGACGTGGCAGGCGCCAGTATGACCTAACAAATGGGATCACCAGTACTAGTAAATTGAAGATGTGTGCTAGTCCCAAGCAAACATCTGTTGGTTCCCTGTGCAAGAACAGCTGATCTGGTCATAATGGAGTAGCAACTACGAGCAGTCAATCAAGCTCAAGCTCAAGCAATAATTCCTAAAAGAATTTTTGAGTTTTTGAAGGTAAAATACTTCCATGAAGAATTCTTTACCCGCAATGCTGGGTAGACACCTTTACGTGGTGTGTTACGGGGTAAGATCTACCACGGTTACATTGCCAGCTACAGGCAAATCCTGACCCAACGAATACCTTCCTCATTATCCAACTCCGTGGTACTTATGAGGGTGTCGCTAAGTCGGTGGCCTCTCGTTAAGTAAGTACTACATCAAGACTTCCTTCCTCTCCCTAGTTACGGTGAAGATGGGCGTGGCCAGGAGTAGTAATCCTCATGCTTTTGTTATTTTTGTTTAAGACTGGAATCAAGGACCCCTCCCCTTCTTGATTTCTGATAGCATTCTAGATAAGGATCTCAAAAGTAAAACATGAGTGTCACTAGTGTCCAATCTACGAATTACACCGTAACAATGCTAATGCTAATGCTATGCTAATGTAAAATACTTCCATGAAGAATTCCTAAAAGAATTTCTAGAGGGATCGATAAAGGTATTTTTGAAGGTTTTTATGATGGAATTTCCGAAGGAATTCTCAAAGGGAATTACGAAGAAATTCCTAATAGAATTTCAGAGAAAATGCCAACTGGTATTTCTGATGTAATTCCTTAGTTTCTTCAAGAATTTCTTTGGAATTTTTCCCAGTAATTTATTCGCAATTTCCTCCATAGATTGCTTTGAAGATTCGTCCAGGATTCCTTAGGTAATTGCCGCAAAAAGTTCTACAAAAACTCCTCCTGAAAAGAATTCCAGAAAGTTCTTTCGGATATTCCTTAAAATTTACCTCAGGAATTCAGGAACGTCAGAATTTGCTTCACGTATTCCTTTGTTTAAAAGAATCTTAGGAAATCCGTTATGTTTCGTTCTTTTGGAAATTCCTTTGAAAATTTCGTAGGAAATTGCTTTAGGAATTGCTTCATAAAATCCTTCAGGAATTCTTTCGTAATTCCCTTAGAAATTCTTTCGGATATGCCTTCCGAAAATCATTCGCAAAATTTCGACAGAAAATATTTTAAAATATCTTTAAAAATTCCTTCAGAATTTCATTCACAGATTCCATCGGAAATATGTGTAGTCTTTGAAAGTTTGCTTTGGAATTTCTTCGGAAATTAATACGGAAGATTATTTTAAGAATTCCTTCTGTTTTTTTTAGAAAAAAAAACGGATAAAAATTCTCCTAAGGGTTCCTTAGCAATATTTTTGACTTATCCTCAAATTCCCATAGGAATTTTTTTAGAGCTACCCTAAACAATTCCTTGGGAAATTCTACAGGTAATCCTTTGAAAATTCTTTGGTAACTTTAGGAAGTAGTTCTTGGACAATTTCCACAAGGTTTCTTTCTAAAATTACGTAACGCTAAATTTGGTAATTTTGGACCCCCACCCTCCCCCTCGTAACACTTTTTGTATGGAAGGTTTATTTTTTTGTATGGATCGTAACGCTCGGCTTGACCCCCTCCCTCCCTATTCAAAGTTACGTAATTTGTGAAAGGCCCCCGATAATTCCGTCACAACATTCTCCATTTCTTTTGATTTTTTCGGGAATCTCTTCAGAAATTAATTTAAAGAAATTTCTCCGGGAATTGCTTTTGGGAACCATTCAAAAATTCTTCTAGGAATTTCCTAGAGCATTTTATCGAAATTTAGAGTAGAGTGGGGCAAGAGTGCGCGTGGGGTAAGAGTACGTTTTCGATTTTTTGAAGTTATAAAAAAAGATAAACTAGCAACACTGCATCAGTTTGATAGGTATTCTGACCAACTATTGTCATGTGTAATTGTGAACGATTTGAATAAACAATAAGGGAGATATGAGGATAGTTAATTTTCTGGTCATTTTGCTAAAAATAATTGTGTTTTCGCAACTAGTATACCATTACTATATATAGGCTCAATCAAATGAACCTTCTACCATTTCGATAACCTATTGTATAGAGTACTTTATGGCACAGAACATTAATTCGGTTGGTTTTCCAAGAGGTCAAAACCATTAACTGAATAAATTTTGGGGCTTTGGGGTAAAAATACGCAGGAACGGGAGGGGCAAGAGTACACATGTGAACCATTAAGTTCTGTTGTCAAACCCGTATCTCCGGCCGAAATAAGATTTTTGCCAATGCGTAAAGATCCATAACAAAGGAAAAATGAACAGAAATCAAAAATATCACAAGTTCTCCTTTTAAAGATAAGTTTTTTGGTGTTAGAAAGGACTTAGCGAACAAAGCACTGAAGCGAAATAATAAAATTGTATTTGATATTGTTTTACACCTCAAAATAGTCTGAACTGAAAACACAATTTCATCTAAATGGCAATCATTTAATCAAAAGAAACATCCATACATTACGCAACGCTGAGCTGGGAGAGGTTGCGAGATGTATGACGAATCATACAATTTTTAGAGGATTCATACAAAAAGTGTAAGATAGGGGGGAGGGGTGATGAAATGGTCAAATTTTCCATTACGTAATTAGTGATCTTTCTTTAAAGAAAATTCCTTTGTTTAAGCCTCGTGAAACCTGGTATATTTTTACCTTGGTAGTTTTTTTTGTATATACTAAAAAGCAATATTTTTTCGTGTGAAAGTTCATATTTCTAGGACCCTTCCCCTTTCATAGTTACGTAATCTTTAAACATTATTTAATATACTTTCAATAAACATCAATTAAGTGTTATTTACTCTTATTTTTGTTAATATATACTTGAAACACATGATTTGAAAATTGCGTACTCTTACCCCACCCGATGCGCACTCTTACCCCACCGGTGGGGTAAGAGTGCGTTTTCTACATGTCTTGCAATAATGGTTCTACTAAAACGAATTAAAATAATTTCAATATTTTTTCCACTGGGTAACATATAGGAAGAGTATACGAATCGTCGACATTGATATGATATGCAGAAGCTTGCTTCATAAGGGCTACATGATCGATTGAAAACTAAGTACGTACTTTTGCCCCACTCTACTCTACTGATTTTTCTGCGGGAATTCCTTCGGTTCTCTAATGTGAACTATTTTTGAAGTCGGTGCTACCGGGCAAAATTATATAATACCTATAAGTATCTGCGCGCCCAAACCTTTGTTCCTTATGACGAATAAACGAGTCTACATTTAGCAAGCAAACAAGCTAGTTTGGTTTTGTATTTCTTCGGTATGATTTGTGGGAAGTCAGTCGTGGGATCAATAGGAAAGTTGACCAAGTTCGGACGAAATATTTTACACTAACTTCTTTCGAAAAATTCTTCAGAAATTTTGTCAGAAATGTCTTTATAAACTCGGAGAGTCCTTTCTGAACCTTTCTTCGGGAATTGTTTAAGGAATTCTTTCGGAAACTATTTCATTCCTGAATAAATTTCCGAATTAATCCTGGAAGAATATTTTATGGTTTTACCTGTGGTTTTACTAAAGGAATTTCCCAACGAGAACCTTAATGGTTTTTGAAAAAATGCCTATATGAGTTTCCGCAGAATTTCTTATAGGGTTTTACAAAGGAATTTCTAATGAAACTTCTAGTTTCCTCCGGAAATGCCTTCAGGAACTCCACCAAGAACTTTTTTGGCATATTTTACCAACTTTTGAGGAAAATATTCAATTTGGTTGGTCATCGTGCCCCAGTCTTACTCAGCCGAGCTCATTTAAGTTATGTTGATCATCTATTGAGATTTATGCATACAAGAACGAGATGTGGGGAGTAAAATGTCCATTGTTGTTGTCATTAGTGGATTCCATCGTGAATGTCCTTCCAGAATCTAAGGGTCACAGCAGGTGAACGAAGTAGCACTGCAAATTCTCTAAATATACTAGAAATGCAGACCATGATATCAAACCATGCTCAATTGTATATGTAACTCAAAGTATAATACAGTATCCCCCCGCTTATCCGGACCTCGCTAGTCCGACGACTCGTTAGTTCGGATCTCGCTAATTCGGAATTTTCCGGATTAAAAAGTATCAACACCCATTTAAACACAATATGCTGTCAGTTTTCAAATTTGTGCTGTGGTTTTGTTTTGGTTCATTTGTATGGATTTGACAGTTGGATTAACGAGAGACACCCCGATAGTCCTGCCCAGGACCGGATTTAGCCGGAAGGGGGCCCCGGGGCCGACGGTATGTGGGGGCCCCAAAATGTACAAAAAAGGTTGGTTTTGGTACATAAGATTTGTGGGGGCCCGGGGCCACGGCCCCCCCGGCCCCCCCATAAATCCGGCCCTGGTCCTGCCATACATTTGTCGGATCAGTGGGGGGATACTGTAGTTAGTTTTTTTTTCTGAAATTTAGATATATTGAGAAGTAAATCGTCTGAAGTTTACCAAAATCCTGAATTGGAAAAACTTTTGGAAAAAATATTAACAAATTAGTCCTATGATACCGAAGTCTAATTCTTAATACTGCTCAAGGGTTACGAAAAGTGAAGCAGGATTCGTTGTTAAATTTTGATTAATTAAAATCAGAGAATAAAAAAATAGTTTCAATTTAAATAACATTTTGAGATCAGGTACTTATTAGTGTCGCTTGTAATTTACTATGGAATGTGCTGTTTATATTACAATTTTATTCCTCGATTTCTATACGGGCGATTCGTACCATGCGAATCAAAACCGCGCGAATTCAAAAATCCGCGTTAAAATTGATTTTTTTAGCTATTGATTTTTTCATACACGCCGGTTCACGCCGCCGCCGCCGCCGCCGATAAAAGCCAACGGCGCGCCACCGTGACGCCGCCGCCGCCGGGGCAAAAGTGACCACTACGCCGCCGCCGCCGATTATATGACCGGCGCACAGGTCTAGTTTGTAGGAAGTTGTTTAGAAATACTTTCAAAATCTCCTAAAGTAGTTCAAACGGGAATTATTTTCGAAAATCCATTCAGGTTCTCTTTTAGAAATGCCTTCGGAAATACATTTAGAAATTCTTGCACAAAACCCTCCAGAAATTTCTTCAAAAACTTCTCCAAAAATTCATTTAAGAGCTCCTCAAAAAATTTCCTTGAATAATCTAAAAAAAACTCCACCAAGAATTCCTTTGGATATTTCACCAGAGATTTCTTTAAAAGTTTCTTCGAAAAGCCTCCGGGATTTCTTCTTAGATTTCTTCCAGTATTTCCTTGAAAATTAATTACATAATGAAATAGTTTTCGGTGGAGTTGCTAATTGAGTTTTTGAAAAAATAAAACAAATAAATTTAACAACTAACACTGAAAAAATCCGAAGGTATTACTAAAAGAATTTCGTAAAGAACCCATTTTCGATGGAATTCCTGCAGGAAGTTCTGGAAGAATTGTCGGAGAATGGTTTAAAGGAATTGCTGGAAGAAGTTCTGAAGAAATTCCTTAGGAAAATTTGGAAGAAATCCCTTATGCATTCTCTGGAAGAATTTATTTGATAAATTCATAGAATAGTTGCCGAAGCAATTCATGAGGAGGTATTCTTTTAAAAAATTGAAGAGTTGCTAAACAGTTTTTGAAGAAACTCCAAATGAAATTTCTTGAGAAATTTATTAAGAAATATCCGGAGGAATCGCTAAAGAAACTTCCGAAGGAATTCCTTAACGATTTTCCTAAGGAATTCTTAACAACATTTTCGTAGAAATTACTGAAACAATTTTTTTTGTATGCATTCCATAAGGAATTTCCTGAAGAAGTCACCTACAGGCAGTGTTGTCTTACACTCTGTGCAAGAAATTCTGCTCTTTGATTTTACTCCATCTAAATGATGGACATTTAGTAAATTCAAATAGCCTTCTATTAGTTGCACATACTTAGTAAAGATTGTAGAATCGTTTGGGTGGAGTAAAATCAAAGAGCAGAATTTCTTGCACAGAGTGTAGGACAAAACTGCCTACAGATTTAGGTGCCCGACTGAATGAGGCTTTGGCTTAGACGAATTCCAAATACCAGTTAAACATTTTTTTTGTATTATTCTACTTAGTAGATCTAATCTACTAGATACAGCCTAATTCAAATTCACAACTAATCAATCAACCAACCAATTAATTATCCAATGTTTGTCACCACACTGTCTTAGAGGCACCATCACTTGAGGTAGATTTGAAATTGAATTCTGACGAGTTCCACCTCAACAACATTCTAACAACTAACTAACAACAACAATCATAACACGAGTTTAGTACTATTCCAATCAATTCCACCACGTTGTATTGTCTTACAAATACGTATTTCGTCTCTGTAAGGCCATCTTCAGTGTCTCTTATTTTACTCGACTCGACTCAAGTTAATTGATTTTTTATTGCGATTAGTCATCGGCGTGGCAAAATTATGATCGGCGGCGCGCCGACCCAAAATCGCCGGCGGCGGCGGCGTGAGTAAAACCACCGGCGGCGGCGGCGCGGCGCGGCGGCGCACAGGTCTATATCGGAGACGCTAACGCTCAGGTTGGTAGAGAGGACTTTTTCAGTCTCATAATTGGTAGGGAGAGCCTTCACTCCGCTACCAATGACAACGGCCTACGGCTAGTAAATTTTGCTGCTGCCAGAGGGATGGCCATCAGTAGCACCTACTTTGCACGAAAGAACATCCGAAAGCACACCTGGAGACACCCAAATGGTGAAACTTGCAACCAGATAGACCATGTTCTGGTGGATGGGCGCCATTTCTCTGATGTTATCGATGTGCGGACATTCAGAGGTCCGAACATTGGCTCTGATCACTACCTCGTTGTCAGTAAAATTCGATCACGGTTATCAACTGTATCGAACGAAAGATCACAGGGAACGATGTGATACAATATCCAGCGATTGTCGGCGGAAGGAGTATCGGCTGAGTATCGCCAGAAGCTCGACGAACGGATAAGTGCAATCAACGTTCAACATCAACGATCTATGGGAGTCGATCCATGGAGCGGTGAGCACAACAGCACGAGAAGTGGTAGGCACTGCACAGAGGCGACCCAGGACGGGTTGGTTCGATGTGGAGTGTCTGAGAGTGACAGACGAGAAGAACGTTGCCAGAAGCCGGATGTTGGTGTCGGGTACCGGTATCGAATAGAGATCGGTACAAGGAAGCAAGAGCAGCCGAAAAACGAACCCACCGCAGGAAGAAAAAAGAGTACGAAGATCAAGTTATTAGTGAGGCGCAGGAAAAAATGAAGCAGAACGATATGCGGAGGTTTTATGAGTCTGTCAATGGCGTGCGGAGAAAGACAGCGCTATCTCCCGTCATGTGCAACGACCAACAATGAAAATTTGCTGACAGATAAAACTGAAGTGGCTGCTACGTGGAAGCAACACTTCGAGACTTTGTTGAATGGAGGAAGTGACGGTGCATCGGTGAACAGAATAAATATTAGCGACGATGGACAAGCTGTGGAGTCACCTACACTAGAGGAGGTTAAAAAACTGTTAAAGAGCTGAAAAACAATGAGGCTGCGGTGAAGGACCAGCTCCCGGCTGAACTTCTCAAACATGGCAGTGAGCAGCTTTATGAAGTTCTGCACCATATTATGTCGAAAATATGGGAAGACGAGGAAATGCCTGCTTGCTGGTTGGACGGCCTCATTTGCCCTCTCTTTAAGAAAGGTCACAGACTGGAGTGCGCCAATTACCGAAGAATAACCCTCCTTAATTCGGCGTACAAAATTATGTCCCGTATTCTGTTCAATAGATTGAGACCGCTTGAAGAGTCCTTTGTCGGCGAAAACCAAGCAGGTTTTCGTGAGGGCCGATCAACTGGATCAAATGTTTACCCTGAGACAAATCCTTGATCAATTCCGGGAGTACAACTTGCAGACACATCATCTGTTTATTGATTTCAAGGCTGCGTAGGATTCAGTGAAACGGAATGAATTATGGCAAATTATGCTTGAACATGGTTTTCCGGCGAAACTGATACGGCTGATTCGTATAACGTTGGACGAATCGAAATCAAGTGTAAGGGTTGCGGATGAAATATCGACGTCATTTGTTACCTTAGATGGATTAAAGCAGGGTGATGCACTCTCGAATCTACTGTTCAATATAGCGCTCGAGGGAGCGATTAGGAGAGCTGGTGTGCAAAGAATCGGTACCATTATCACAAAATCGCATATGCTCCTGGGATTTGCGGACGATATCGATATTATCGGAATTGATCGCCGTGCCGTGGAAGAGGCTTTTGTGCCTTTTAAGAGGGAGACAGCGAGGATTGGACTCACGATCAATACCAGCAAAACGAAGTACATTGTCGCTGGCAATCAACGTGGGTTCATTAGTGGTGGTGGTAGCGAAATAGTGCTGGATGGTGAAAAATTTGAAGTGGTAGAAGAATTTGTGTATCTTGGAACATTAGTGACGTGCGATAATGATGTTACCCGCGAGGTGAAAAGGCGTATTGCAGCTGCAAATAGGGCTTATTACGGACTTCGTAACCAGCTTAAGTCCCGTAGTCTGCAAACGAAAACCAAATTGATTCTTCCGGTGGCTTTATATGGCCATGAGACATGGACGTTAAAGGAGGCTGATCGGAGAGCTTTCGGAGTGTTTGAGCGTAAAGTGCTGCGGACGATACTTGGCGGTAAACAGGAGAACGGTACCTGGCGGCGTCGCATGAATCACGAATTGTAGGGCTGGATATTATTAAGCTTATTGAAACGCGGCAGTCTACGGTGGGCTGGTCACGTTGTTCGTATGCCGGAAGAACGTCAAGCGAAGATAACATTTAGTAGAGAACCCGGAAGAAGACGCAGGCTTCGTGGAAGGCCGCGTACACGATGGCTTTTTGCAGTTGAAGAGGACCTGAGGGCGCTCAATGTTCAGGGCGACTGGAAGCGATTGGCCCAGGATCGAGTCCAGTGGAGAAGGATACTCCATTCGGCGTAGGTTCATCGAAGAACTTTAGCCCATCAAGTATCAAGTATCAATACAGGTCCATCTAGGCCCGGATGGACATGTACGGGTAGCAACCCTACTGACGTCTAAAGGCGAAATTAAACGGTCATTAGCTAAGTTGTGCCTATTACCGTTTGCAGAAAACGTGCGCGCCCGCGGAGCATGAATAAGATTGAATTGATTATAATAAACAAGTAATTTTTCTCAGTGTATTTTATTGCATCACTCCTGAATATAACACCAATCCAGTACTTCGCCACTCCTACACTACTAAAAATCCACACATATTTATTGGCAAAAATCCATAGATTTTACTTATGATGTATATCAGCGCACACATAATCATTCTCCACGCGAACTACTAATAAATTATATATCGAAATAAACTTTATGTGTGGTCTCGAATTAGCAATTATTTAATTTATGTGTGGATCTATATTCTCCGAATTTCTCTGCTGGTATCGTTATCGGCGGTCACCAGCGAGCCCAAGTACACGAATTCTTCAACCACCTCGATTTCGTCACCACCGATAGAAACTCGTGGTGGGTGGCTCACATTGACCTCTCTTGAGCCTCTTCCTATCATGTACTTCGTCTTCGACGTGTTGATGACTAGTCCAATCCGTTTAGCTTCGCTTTTCAGTCTGATGTAGGCTTCCTCCATCCTCTCAAAGTTACGTGCCATGATATCAATGTCGTCGGCGAAACCAAATAACTACGCACATCACCCGATCCATCGTCGCCTTGATCAACCGTATCAGTTTATCCGAAAATCCGTTTTCGTGCATTAGCTGCCATAGCTGGTCCCGATCGATTGTATCATATGCGGCTTTGAAGTCGATGAATAGATGATGTGTGGGCACGTTGTATTCGCGGCATTTCTGCAATACCTGACGTATGGCGAACACCTGGTCTGTGGTAGAGCGTTCACCCATAAATCCCGCCTGGTACTGCCCCACGAACTCTCTTGCAATTGGTGTTAGTCAACGGCATAAAATTTGGGAGAGTACCTTGTAGGCGGCGTTCAGCAATGTGATTGCGCGGTAGTTGCTACAATCCAGCTTATCGCTCTTTTTGTAGATGGGACACACGACACCTTCCATCCACTCCTGCGGCAGAACCTCATCCTCCCAAACCTTGGTAATCACCCAGTGCAGCGCTCTAGCCAGTGCTTCACCACCGTGTTTAAACAACTCTCCTGGTAGTTGGTCAACTCCAGGGGCTTTGTTGTTTTTCAGCCGGCCGATCTCCTCCTGGATTTCCTGGAGATTCGGAGCCGGAAGTCGCATGTCCTGCGCGCGTGCTCGTGCTCCTAGGTTCATTACCATACCACCACCGTTGTCTGCCATATCGCCATTCAGGTGCTCTTCGTAGTGCTGCCGCCACCTTTGGATCACCTCACGCTCGTTCGTAAGAAGGGTCCCGTTTATGTCCTTACACATATCGGGCTGTGGCACGTGGCCCTTACGTTAACGGTTCAACTTCTCATAGAACTTTCGTGCGTTATTAGCGCGGTACAGTTCCTCCGTCTCTTCACGGTCTCGATCTTCCTGCTGACGCTTTTTCCCCCGGAAAATCGAGTTTTGTCTGTTCCGCGCCCGTTTGTATCGTGCCTCGTTCGCCCTCGTGCGGTGTTGCAGCAATCTCGCCCATGCTGCATTCTTCTCCTCAACTAACTGCTCACATTCGCCGTCATACCAGTCGTTTCTCTGATCCGAAGCCACCGTGCCTAGTGCAGCGATTGCGGTGCTTCCAATGGCGGATCGAATGTCTCTCCAGCCATCTTCAAGAGATGCTGCGCCCAGCTGCTCTTCCGTTGGGAGTGCCACTTCCAGCTGCTGCGCGTAGTCTTGGGCTAGTCTACCGTCTTGTAGCCGCCCAATGTTAAGCCGCGGCGGACGACTCCGACGCGTGTTGATCACCGTCGAGAGTTTTGAGCGCAGACATACTGCGACGAGGTAGTGGTCGGATTCAATATTCGCACTGCGGTAAGTGCGTACGTTCGTGATGTCGGAGAAGAATTTACCGTCGATTAGAACGTGGTCGATTTGGTTTTCCGTTACTTGATTAGGTGATTTCCATGTGGCCTTGTGGATATTCTTGCGGGGGAAGAAAGTGCTTCGGACTACCATTCCGCGGGAGGCTGCAAAGTTTATGCATCGTTGGCTGTTGTCGTTCGATACGGTATGCAGACTATCCGGTCCGATGACCGGTCTATACATTTCCTCCCTTCCTACCTGAGCGTTCATGTCACCGATGACGATTTTGACGTCCCGCAGTGGGCATCCATCGTATGTCTGCTCCAGCTGCGCATAGAACGCTTCTTTCTCGTCGTCGGAACTACCCTTCGTGTGGGCAGTGCACGTGGATGATGCTATAGTTGAAGAAACGGCCTTTTATCCTCAGCTTGCACATCCTTGCGTTGATTGGCTGCCACCCAATCACGCGTTGGCGCATCTTTCCCAGCACTATGAAGCCGGTTCCCAGCTCGTTGGTGGTGCCACAGCTTTGGTAGAAGGTAGCGGCTCGATGCCCGCTTTTCCACACTTTCTGTCCTGTCCAGCGGATTTCCTGCAGCGCTACGACATCGAAGTTGCGGGGATGTAATTCATCGTAGATTATCCTGTCGCAACCTGCGAAGCCTAGCGACTTGCAGTTCCATGTTCCAAGCTTCCAATCGTGATCCTTTATTCGTCGCCTAGGTCGTTGCCGATTGTATCGAGTCGTATTATCTTCTATGTCGTTCGTAATAGTTGTTTTTAAAGGCGGCTTTTTCGGCCTGCGCAAACCTCCTGTCTCGTCGGAGGGCCGTCGTGTCAGGGCTGTTTAACGTCCCACCTAACACCAGGACTTGGGCTTGTGCGCTTTGAGCGGCACACGGTCGCTTTGGCGGAGCCTACTTGCGGATTCATGCAGCTTTTTATAGAGGTTTAACATGGCCCACTGTCAAACCCCACCACATCCTAGGCAGGTGCCACAACTCGCAGATGGCCTGGGGAGGGATCGTCAAGCCCTTGGACATAGTCCCTGCTGCCCCTCAGAATTGCAGTAACTCATACTAAACGATAACGAGTTTGAAAAATTCAAGTTAAAGAAAACTGACATGGGATGCTCATGCAAATAGGGGCAGTATATAGGTAATGTGGTTCGAAATAAATGACTGCTTTAAAATAAGTTTGATCGAAAATTAGAAATTCTAACATGAACCTAAAAATGGGGCAAGATATCTCAGCAAATACTGAACGTAAAAAATATTTTTCGTTGCTGATTTAATCATTTTGGGGTTATCTTCGAACATGATGGTGTTAATTTGTTTATTAAAACCCAACTTAATTCACCGAGTAGTGATACTGCCTTTCTCGCATTTAGCCAAGACACCAACTTTATATGGTGCTAATATGGTTCGATGTACCATTTTCTTTATAACTTTTAAACGCAACGGCCGATCATTATCAAATTCAATAGTGATCAACTAGACTTCCCCTGTTGAATGAGACTTGTTGCGAGAATATCGGTTGAAGATTAATAAGAAGTTGTCTAATGTTTTTCTTAGCTTTTGTGCACACACATACACACACACATACGCACGGACAGACAGACATTTGCTCAGCTCGTCAAGTTGAGTCGATTGGTATATAACACTATACGTCTCCGAGGCTTCTATAAAAAGTTCGTTTTCGTAGTGAAATGATAGCCTTTCGGTACAACTTTGTATAATTTTTGTCTTTCAATACACAGACGGTTTGTTTTCATGATAAATTGCGGCCTTTTTTTTTAATAATGTAAGGCCAATTTTTCATCAAAGGCCTAAAAATTCAAATTTAGAACAGAATTTGATGAAGAATTTTGCCCCGCTGTTTGACACTATCTTACCCTGGCATTTTTTGCTTGACAGATACATAGACTTTTACTTTAATGAGTCAAACTTAAATAAAAAGTGGAATTTTCGTTATTTTATACCTTTGGCATACAGTGGGGTCTTCCTTAGCCATGCGGTAAGATGCTCAGATACAAAGCAAGATCATGCTGAAGGTGGCTGGATTTGATTCTCGGCCCGGTCTAATGATTTTTTTCGACTTCGCTAGACATAGTATAATCATAGACTAATACATAGACCGAAATGTCCGGTACAAACCATTTTAAATTCGGGCACCATGTCTTCTTCTTTATTTTGAGAAAAATACCCCTCGTGGGTGACGAATTACATTTAATTTTACCATAGGGAGTTGTCTTACCCCTCCCGGCGTTTTGACATTTTGCCTGTTTGTTTTGCTCTCACGCTTCACTTTTGATTCTTCTGATTCTGAAAAGTTGCACTTGCAGTTTCTTTGTTTAGAAATCGTTAATCGGTGATTAATATAAAAAAAATTGATAATGTGATAATGATTGTTTATTGGTATGTCTTTTATTACTAGCTCATTTCAATTTGAAGAATGACTCTTTTATAGAAAGATCGCATCGATGACGAAGTCAATGACTTCGGCGAAAGAGTGGCTTCCAAAGGTCAATCACGATGGACGGGTATTTATTTATGTCGTCTTCTCATCGGATGATGCAGCAAATAAAGGATCATCGTTTTGCTGCGACAGCAATCAGAGTAGCACGGTAGACAATCGGCAGTTTCGAAAAAACGGTTAGTATCTGTAATTTAATGGTGCTGTTGTTCTTTTTTTCAATATATGATACGTCGCGAGGAATTTGGGAAAAATATGCTTCTGGATTCCCAAACAACGCTGACCCTAATTGCAAACTTTATTTACAGTGGTTTGCACAACAACAGTAGGAGCATAATCGAGGTCATTCTGTATCACAAGGAGCATCGCATACCTCCATCGTGTACCGACCGACTCGGGGAAAGAAAACATCCTTCTCGCTACCAAAATGTTCATTGGTCGAACCACCATATATGCCGCTCTCCTGGTCTGACATAAACCCACAACTGGATTAGTATCTATTTCATTGACAAGCATAATCGAAAAAAGCAGCGATGAGAAAAACATCTGCACAGACAGCCGCAGTTGGATCGTAGCAACTCCCGCAAACAAAGTGCCTAATCGGTCACAAGTTCGACGGTCCAGCTACCAGACGAACATTAGGCACTTAGGCAAAACAGTGTCCAACGTCGTTGTTATAAAGTAATGTAACAGTAACTCGTAGAGTCGGGCTACCAAGGATATCGGTCCCATCTTCGGATTGATTGCGTAGCATCAATAAGTTGATAGCAGCTGCCATTGTCTACGGTCTGGATAAAAATACTGCCAGCGAGTGCAACGTTATGCTTATCAATCTTGATGGTGATACTATTGATGAGTCACGCTTGGAGGAAGGATGGGGAGTTTCCTAAAGTGTAACAGTTCATATAAAATGTTCGGATACTTTATACAAAAAGTGTGACATAGATGGAGGGGGTTGACCAATTTTTGTGATACGTAATAAATGGATCTTCCCTAATAAGAATCTGCCTTCAATGAAGTGTGTCGTTGGCGTCGTTCCTGCACGATATGCGAACGCATAAGCGTATTCTTTCGTAATCGACACGGGCCAGCGGGCCAGCGTTTGAAAATGACTTGTTGTTTGAGGGAAGCATTTTTCACGACTACCCGTGCCCGTTTCAAAGAATCAAACGCCGATATGTTGCCGTGATGAGGCCGTTACCTATGGTGCTACTAGCTGCCATACTGCACAAGAACAAATTTGAGAAAGTGGAGACCTGTTACTTGACGTTTACATTGCTGCATGGTGTTGAAACAAGCATACCAATACTTTCAACACAAACTCGGTGTGATGATATTCAAAGTTGGCCAAGTGGCCAAGGACATTCAGCACGGTAATGTAACAGCAACAAGTGGCAGTGACGTTGGTAGCGAGGACGAGGATATCGAACGCATGGTGAACGAACGAGATATACATGCTACGATGAAAAACAAAAGGAAACCATTACCGCTAAGAACGATCCGGGGTTCAATTGATAATCCAACCACCAAGAAAATATCCTGTTGATAAGCTATTGCATATGAAAATTGCTGACTCAGTTCGGAAGAAGTCGGTAAACCTGCTCTTCCATTCGCGATCCTATCTATTATTCATAATTATAAAAATAGTAAATTTTAATTTATTAAAACCATATCATCATAATAATTACAAAAATACAAAATATATCTATTTCATGTCACACACTTACTCCAGAAGTCAAGAACAGGCTCGAATTAATTGTCATAAGAGTTTGTACAATTCCACCACTACATTGTACCTTTGACAGATACAGATATACGTATTTTGACCTCAACAGTAAGGTCGTCTTCAGTGTCTACGAGTACGAGACACTGAAAACGACCTTACTGTTGAGGTCGAAATACGTATCTGTCGAAGGTACAATAAAGTGGTGGAATTAAATGGAATTGTATAAACTCGTCTTATGACAATTAAGTACATTACACTAATAGCTCAAAATAATTTTCGTTTCCAATTCGTTAACCAATTAACCAATATTAATTTATCAACCAAATATCAACTAGTTAACCAATAGGGGTGATCGGGGCAATATGGGCCACCTAAGGAAATCGTTCCGAAAAGCGCTGAAAAGCTCAAAAAAACATCGTTCAAATGTAGTTGACTTATACTAGAGAATGTTACCTTTCATATTACGTCGATGAATGACGAAAAATGCGTTTGGAAATTGTTGGAATGCACTTTTAAAAATGTATTGATTTCAATGTGTGTTCCCGACTATATGGGGCAATATGAGCCACCATTTGGGGCAGTATGGGCCACCCTTCGAAAACCTTTATTTAGGCAAAAAAAAGTATCGTAATATGGAAGAATATGATATTCCTACAACAGTTGTGAGTATTCCATACCAAAACAAATGAAAAAACTGCACAACAGCGGACTGAACTGATTTGCCACTCTTCACCGTTTGAACAGCCACAGTTCAATTGGTCATTTTTTCTGTTTCTATCGCAGTAATGCGCTATTGTATTCCGTAATCCGTAAAGAATCTTACTTATGATAATATTCTTGTATTTGATTACTGAAATTTGAACTTGTTCGCATTTTAAGGCCAGATATCTTGTTCTATGCAGGTATGCCCATATTGCCCCATAGAGACTGGTTTTGGGGAAAAAAAAGTTTTATGATAAATTCAGATTTGTATCAATATAAACATGTGTGCACAATATTCAATTTTTATATATGTTTTGATTGTGGTGTGTTTTTGACCTGTATTTTAATCAGTTTTATGTCAAAACCTTATTTATAAACTTGAAATCTCAGGGTGGCTCATATTGCCCCTACTGCCCCTATTAACAAATTCGGAATTCCGAAAGTACTCCTTTCAGAATCCCAGAAGGATTCAATTTGTATTATGAAAAGGTTTTTTTTCGAAATCCCAAGCGAGAATCCGACAAACGACATCTTTCAAAATTCGTATTCGTAACATTGTTTTATACGTAATCAGAGGTGAGCCAGCCTAGGGTTAACCCTTTTTCATACAGACAATAATAACAATGCTAAAAGTCTATTCAGATTACGCCGTTTATTATAATAAATACTATGATAAAGAGTAACTTGAATCCCTACAGTCATTTATATTTCTCTACTTTAACATATTTATTACGATAAATGACGTAATATGAATTACTATTATCCGTTAAATCTAATTTATTTTTTCATACTTCTTTTATTTCGCTGAATAATCCGCCGAATGAATAACTCAAATTAGCATCCTCGTTAGTCGGCCAAGGTGGCATATTCTTTGTACTAAACCGCTTCTATTTCCGCTCGGCAAGCTTCGTTTATAGTCTAGCATGAGGCTGAGCAATTGGCCAATGGTGTTCTGCCATAGGAAACGTGTATGCACTCCATTCAACTTTGATACAATTCTTATGATGCAATTCATACTTGACCACCTAGCTGCTGAATTAGATGAATGGTAAAATAGTTCCGATTTTCAACCGGTGTCTTCAACTTACAATCCGCAGATGTGAGGGGTGGGAGGGGTGTATCAACAAACTTCATACCACTGGCACCATCGTTGCATAGTGGACGATTCTTATCATACAAATTGTGTTGAGTGCCCTTACGGTGTTTAGTTGTTGGGGTGTAGTTGCGGTCGACAATTTGCGACCTTTTTCTCCCGGAGTGACATGCTTTCAACTTCTGAAAAAATGTAGTTCAATTGGAATAAATAAACAGCAATAAAAACCAAAGATTATTAACTACTACCTGAGTTTCCTAGTTGTGAGGCAAGTAATTCCAAACGAGTTTGCAAACGGAATGCATTTTTGTAGCAGACCAAGGACGAAGCCGCCGGCGTATGCAGCTTGAAGAATCACTTCATTCGGAACTTCATTTGAAATCTTGCCTTTTCCTCACACGGGCAGCATCTCTAGGGATCAGAGTTTTTCTGAAATTTTTCATAATCAAGAGCCGCAAAGCTGGGCGCCGGATTGGCACAGGATGGTCATCTGTCGCTTCTTCATCTGTTCAAACATGTCGGAGCAAAGGAACTTCTTTGTGAATGATGTTGGTCACCTCTATTAGTTTCTTCTCTGCTGTTCCGTGGTTTGCATCGCTTTCTATGTTAAACTACTGTAGCTGTGGCTCCCTTTTACAACTCGCACAGACCGATTTTTGTTTCCACGAACACGAATTACACTTTAAAGCAATAATTACGATGCTTGAAGCAAACTCGAAACGCGAAATTAACTCCGGATTTGATAATTTCGATTCCCAACCGAACTGACTGAACCGAGCTGAGTCAAAATTTTATCAGAAGCACCAGAGGTAAACAAAAATGTGTAATTCTCGCTTAACTTTTCAAAAGGACCTAAGTAACATTTTTTTCATGAATTAATTTGAATACTGCAATCAATAGCTTTCATGTTGTTCTGTTGATTGCGCTATAGACTAACGCAAAATGAGCTCCCCCAAGAAATTATGACGTTTGAGCGGGACGCATAATGAAGGCCAAATGAACTTTTGTTCGACTGGACGACCCGCTCAAATGTCAAAATCCTTCGGGTGAGTGAATTTGATGAACTCCTGCGAAGGTCTATAGACGAGTCCAAGTAAAAATAAGAAGAAGACACACGACGGTGTTAACTTTGACAGATCCTACAGCACAGCATAGGGAGATCATTTTAAAATGCTTATAATAAATTCTAGACAAAATGTAATTAAAATCTGATTGATGTATGATACGGAAAAAGTTCCGAACTGTATGATAGATACATTTTTGGAAAATATTTAAAAAATTAAGATAAGCTTCCAGATATGTAATTCAGAACTTTTTCCGTACCGTACATCAATCAAATTTTAATTACATTTTGTCTAGAATTTATTATAAGCATTTTAAAATGATCTCCTATAAACAATCTGACGTTTATCATCTTTCTCTTGCACGCACAGGCGGGATAGATTTGTTTTCATACGGAAACGCTTCCGAAGCGTTTCCGTATGAAAACAAATCCTATGCTTTCCGTGCGCGTGCAAGAGAAAGATGATTAAACGTCAGATAGCCTTATGCTGTGCTGTAGGATCTGTCAAAGTTAACACCGTCGTGCGTCTTCTTCTTATTTTTACTTGGATTCGTCTATTCAAATTAATTCATGAAAAAAATGTTACTTAGGTCCTTTTGAAAAGTTAAGCGAGAATTGTCAAACTGACGTGGTTCGAACTGAGGGGCTTCTCAACAGTCGAGTGGTTGTTCTAATTGTAATCCGTCACTCCCCAGGGGTATATAGTGGTGCCCGGAAAACTGGCCACCACTCCGTCTATGTATTCGTCAATGGTATAATCGTGTTAGCCTCATGACATACAAATACAAATATGATAATTTGGCTTAAAAACTTCGTGGCAGTTCCAGTGGGGTGTAATGCCAATAAAAAGAAATCAATTATGTGGCGTTGGTTAGTCTCCAAGCTGTAAACGTCGATTCCCGAATCCTAATCCCCGTCCATCCTTAAACATTGCAAACCTAACCTCAAGTCACCACGAGTACGTTGGCTTACTAATTTAATAATAAGATTATGTCGATTGTACATATCACAAAGAAACGTGGGTCCGTAAAGTGTTATACACGCCTGAGCCTACCAAATAAACGAACTTAGAAAAAAGCTCAACTGTCTAAGACGAGTTAAGTACTCTCCATTTATTATTGGAGAGTACTTAACTCGTCTTAGACGGTTGAATACATTCCACTAAAAAGAGCTTACCGTGGAGGCACCATATTTGACGCAGTTAAGAAAATTTTAAAAAGAATCATTATTTAAAAAATAATTCCAATATGGATTCGCTCAATATTCTGCATAACGAGCTTACTACTATTATAGAATGTGTAGAAATAATGAAACTTCGAAATATAAGTGTATTTCTTAGTTTTTTAATCTGTTTTTATGTAGTACTTGAGGTGCCCAACCTGACGCACTAATTTTACTATGTTCCTTATTTGACGCAAAGTTGTTCCTAATTTGACGCACTTTAAAACTACTATGTTAAAACTCAATCAATTAAATGCCTTATTTTTTTAATTATTTAAAGACAGTGTACAGGGTGGCCACTAAAATTCGATTTTCAAATTCCCGGTTTTTTCCCGCTTTTCCCGATAAATTTTGTCAAATTTTCCCGGTTTTATTTAATTTGAAAAAAAAGGGAAAGAGTTGTTTGACCTTAACTAGGTGTTCTATTTTTTGACCATATTTGTTTTATAATTTGTAATAATAGCAACTGATAATTTGTAACGAACTTTTGAAATAAATACATTAAATTACAACAACGTGTTATGCGAAATGCATCAAATCAGAAGACACATTGAAATTGTCCGCCTCGTGACCATGAAGTGGACATTTAATCAATATGGTAATACCACATTAGCACCTGATGAAAATGGTTTGAATCTTTTGTTAGTTGCAAAACCGTCGTATTTTTTTGTTGGCTGCGAAACTTTCGTAAGCTTTTGACAGAGCCAATTGACATTGCGTGCCAGTCAATTACATTTTAAAGTTCTAGAATTTTGTTTTCTTTTTCCAGTCTTCTATCCATTAAATTAAAATCTTGAATCTATTATTAAGAAGTTTGAACGTTCTTGGAATATTGGAATATTGCAGTTTTCAAGGTTTTGGAACTTATTCTTTATTTTCAGAGAAATAAGTTAAAAAATATCTTATAGAATATTTTTCACCATCATAACCTTATATTATATTAGGTTAGTTGTGGAAAAATACTGAACTGTCATACTTCAAAATAAAACAGACTAAATCACGAAGACATTTTTTTATTATTTGTAAATTTTTTGAATGTAATTCCAAACAACTCTTGAAGATGTATCAAAATATATATTAATCACCTTATTTATTTTTTGTTTCGAATTCTGTGCAATTGAAAATTGCTAAAATAAAAATAGAAGAATTTTCGTCTTAAGACGAGCTTGGAGATTAGAAGAGTAACTTAAAGATGAATACTTTCATTTAAAAGAATGAAAATTTCGATATTCGATTCTAAGCTTGCCTCGTAACTACGTAATGAATTTCTAAAACATAAAAATTCACAATAATAAAGATTAAAAAATTGCTCGTAAGTCGTAACACAATATATGGTCGGAGTTCAGCCAAAACGCACCAAGCGGCTTTTTGACTGACTGTTCGTACAAGGACAACGAAAATCGTTTCATATCAATTCAAACGTACATTTGCAATAGGATATCCTCATTTTTTGGATTGAGGGATGTCCGATACGATTTGCGATCAATTAAATCTGCTAAACGAAAGTTTGGGCAGAAAAATGGGTAATTTTTCTTTGGCGCTTGGTGCGTTTTGGCTGAACCCCGACCATATGTCAGTAGAAATTGATATCAAAATTATCTAGTGCCAACACAAATTGGATTTGGAATCTACTTAATTAGGTATCACACACCATGTACTGAAATTAAATAATTCAGTCAGAATGCGACTGAGTAATAAACATTGATAAGTTTTTTTTATCCTTATATCAACATCATTGAAAAGAATTTTGAATGTAATTTGACAAAAAATATTTTTCCCGGTACATGTCCTGAATTCCCGGTTTTTCCCGCTTTTTTTCCCGGTGACTTCAATTTCCCGTCTTTTTCCCGCTTTTCCCGTTTTTCCCGGTTCGGTGGCCACCCTGAGTGTAATAGAACTTGGTACGATATAAAATAAAAAGTTTTTTAATTATACAAAGAGGCATTTTATTTTTTTTGCTCAGTTGTTCTGCAAGTTATATGCTCTGTGGCATGTAAGTGTTTTGTTAGTTTCATGAACTCTGCACATCATACGAAATGCTTCTTATTTAGGTGCAAGAATCATGTCAAAATATATATTTACGGGAAAATTAACTTTTACATTTCATTACATAACCAGCCTACCATGGTCTGTTGTATTTGTAATAAAAAAATAACTTTCTTTGGTAATCTGCAATTTTGAATCTATGAACTGAGAAGTTCGTATAGCTTCTTTCTAAACTGAGAAGGATACAGAAAACGCAACTTGTATATGAACGCTTTTGGAACCACATTGAAGCTACCAATCTGCAAGTGTTACGTGACCGGCAGATATATCTCAAAAAATATGAGCTGCCCATCTATATACATTTTTTCAATGAACTATTAACATAAACTGAAGCTTATATGAGAAAGGCAGCCATATTTTTGTTTGATTACATATTCAGGATTGCACGACTAGTAGCGACAGGAAAGCGACAGAGTAACAAATTGAAAATGTGTTCATTATTTTGGTTTGTTAGAATTTCGTACAAAGAAAGTAAATTGAATTATATGATACTAATTCATATTAAAATATTGTTTTCTCGCAAGAATTCTAAAACTAGCATATAAAAACAGCATAATTACCAAATACCTGTAAGAAACGCGTCAAATAAACGCATCAAAATCGAAGGCAGCATAAGGCATACTATCATGGGCTGGACACTTAGTGGAATGATCCAATGTTGACTAATATTTAAAGTAGTTGAGAGTTAGTTAAAACTTAATGAATACATATTGCTTTTCCTAAGACTATTATTGAGGTTTATTAGCACTGCCTTGTCTATTCGTATGATAAGATTAATTAGGAACATCACAATGCATTGTGGAGCCTAATTTGACGCAGAACATTTTGGGTTGAAAAATGCGTTCGAATGTTGCAATGTTCAACGTAAAAGATAAAGCTTACTCATAATGCTCAGCTGTTTGTAGGTAGGGGTAAAAGATTCTCACAAAAGTTATTTTGCGTGAAAAAATGATCATTCGATCCTTAGCATTGTGGCTAAGAACGAAAAAAATTGACGCATTTTGAGTATGACTTCCATATATTTTATTCGGGTACGTTGATTCTTCATTAATAATATGCTTTTTATGCCATATATGCAAAGAAGAGCAAATAAAGCTATCTAGCTTGATTCGTTGATATATTTTTGGCGAAAATAGGTTTTCTGCATCATTTGATTTAAGAGTATATGGTGCTTCCACGGTAAACTATTTTCCCCAAAAAAAAGCTGTAAACGCTCACATACACCATGTTTTGCCTATAAATATTGATCTCTAACGAATAAGTCGAAAAATTCTGCACTTATTTATTCATAAACAGTTTGTTCTTTGCTCAGTGTTGTGTAAAAGGATATAATATTATGCAGTTTCTCAAACAAATGATCAATTCTTAACCGATTTTCTCGCAACAGGTTATCGTACTCAATGAAATTACAATAACAATAACGAAACAAATTTACCATAAAAAAATAATAAAGTTTTGCGTAAACCATATGAAGTGAAAATAAAATGATTAAACTTTGACATCAAGGTGCTCTTTATCCCATCATTGAGCTTGTATCTGAATAGCCTATTACGAAGATATAGCGAAAATAATAAATTAGAACGTGTGTAGGAAAAATCATGTTTGCTAATACATTACTCAATCGATTTGCTCGCAACATGTTGCGTTCGACAAATATTTTTTAAATGAGTATAAACCAAATGTGAATAATGAATGGGAAAATAATTTCAGCCTATCAGTTCTATTTTATACATTTTACACTTTTAAGGCACAAAAAAAGGCATTAACACTGCTAGATAGATTTCAGTTTTTCATTTTTCAGATTTCAGGTAATTTATTTATTGTTTCCACTCTTTTAGTAGTTTTTGTTTTAACGCTTCCTTGACCCCATAATAAGTGTAAACTAACCGGTTATCGTTCCCAATAAAAATTACAATTACAATTTTTTAAACACATTTCTCACCACATAATTTTCGCGGTACTTTTTTACTTCAATAGGACATTATTCCATACCAATGATTAAACATACTTCGGTAATATTTATCTCTTTGGTAAAAAAAAATCTTCGAAATAGTCTTTGTTTACATTTGCGGTTCTAGTCTTCCGGAAAACTTTTATTTTGTACCAAAAAGGTGCAAAACAATGCCGTATTTAACGAGAAATGCTTCTCCGCAGCGCTTGGGCCTCCGCCACTGGGCTACATCAACTACAACCAGCAAGCGTATCCATTTTTGTTTTCGCTTCCAATGCAACGAAATCCATGCATTTTTTCCACGCAATAAAACATACCTGATTCTTTTAAGCAGCAGAGAATTATATTTCCACAATAAACTGCACTGCACTAAGCAAATCAACTTCACTTTCAACTTTAAAATCGTCCGAAAAAAGCACGCGCGTTTTGCGACTAGGCTGCTGTGATTTTCTATGGAAGTAAATACTTTGGATCTTTTTCCTTCGCTGGCAGCAGTCCAGTCGCTTGCCCTGATGCAGATGCCGGTTGAGAGAAAAGGCGCGTTCAAAACGAAAAATGTGTGAGAGTCGTCAACGTTGACAGCTCGAGTGCGAGGGGAGCCATCTTTTATAACAGTTAGGAAATGAGTGACCGGTGAGTTATTCGAATATTTCTTGGCTCCAGTGCTGTATTCGGGTGCCAAAGGGCAAGGGGAATTTTGAACAGCATTTTTCTTTTATAGTAGGGTAACCAACTTGATTTGGACCCCTACACATTTTGGACCCTCCTGGCGACATTTTTCTGATTTCTGAAATAAAAACAATGCCGCTGCTAATTCCTCCATTGACTTCAGGAAAATAACATTGTTCAGCATCTGTTTCACTAGTTTCCCGTGCGAAAAAGCGATATTTAGATGAAATTTCGAAGAAATAAGTTTGTTCGAAGAAGGCGAGCGTTACAATGCGTTACGCTTAAAAGTATTGGCAGTCTAATGTTGCATGAAGAAGAAGAAGCAGAAAAGATGATATTCGGAAAAAAAAAGCACGGGGAAGCATACGTAGAAAATTTTGAAAATCTTTTTAAAAATTCTAGAAGCAATTTAATTAAAAACGGTTAGCAGTACGGGGTAGGAAATTTCTTATATTGTTTAATAAAAACAGGCTGCGAAATGGTGAGTTGACATCCGGGAAGGGGCGCCTAACATAGCTCTGGTCCTCACAAGTTCCAATACTCACGCTTCCACGGGTCTTCCGATGACAATTGACCGCCAGCTAAGGGTTGCGTACTTAGCTGGTAGTGCAGCCTGGGCACTGTTGCCCTTCTGACATCAGCTAGAGTGAGAGGGTGCGTCCTGTGGGGTCTGCCTAGGATGTGGTGGGGTTCGACAGTGGGCTCTGTTGAACTCCTATAAAAAGCTGCATGTGTCCCCAAGCAGGCC
The DNA here is from genome assembly GCF_024139115.2 of Armigeres subalbatus. Classification (NCBI taxonomy): domain Eukaryota; kingdom Metazoa; phylum Arthropoda; class Insecta; order Diptera; family Culicidae; genus Armigeres; species Armigeres subalbatus. The sequence goes on along the minus strand of NC_085140.1, from coordinate 302,444,262 downwards.
CTATCAAAGCGACCGTGTGCCGCGCAAAGCGCACTAGCCTAGTCGTGGTGTTGGGTGGGACTTTAAACAAATTGACCCGACTGACCGAGCGTCTGTTCACCAAGGAGGTCCAACAGCGTCTGTTCTGGCATCCAGCGGCTGAGTATGAAATGCTATTTCCCGGAAGCTATACCTAAGATGGCAGCCCCATCCCGGTGGATAGGGAACCTTGGGCCAACAACCTACTGTTCCCGAAACATCAATTTGTTCGAGAATCCGATAATGAAAGAATACGGACTGATTTTACGGCGACGACTATTAGCGCGAAACAACGGACACAAATAGGAACATGGAACGTTTTAACCCTAGCCCAGCAGGGTAAATTGGCACAACTTGCCAATGAGGCACGCCGCATGAAGCTTGAGATCCTGGGACTGAGTGAAGTCCGTTGGCCAAACTTTGGAGAACACAGAACGCCGTCGGGACAAGTTCTGCTATACTCTGGTTTACGAGGTGAACACGCTCCCCGGCATCGCGGAGTTGGCTTCCTACTAAGCGCTCAGGCACACTCTGCGCTTATGAAGTGGGAACCTATAAGTGAAAGGATAATCGTTGCCAGATTTAGAACACGGGTCCGAAACCTTACTATAATCCAATGTTATGCCCCAACCGATGCTGCCGATCTGCAAGGCAAAGAGAACTTCTACAGTCAACTCAATGCCGTCGTAGATAGAATTCCGAAGGGTGATATCAAGATCTGTTTGGGCGACTTCAATGCGAAGATCGGATCCGACAACTCGAACCATGAGCGTATTATGGGACGCCATGGTCTCGGAGAAATGAGCGAAAACGGAGAGCTGTTCGCAGAATTTTGTGGTAATAACGACATGGTGATCGGGGGATCGCTCTTCCCTCATCGACCGGTTCACAAGGTCACGTGGGTCTCCCGTGACGGCTTTACAGAAAATCAAATCGACCACATCTGTATCAGCCGAAAATGGAAACGGAGCCTTCTTGATGTACGGAATAAACGTAGTGCCGATATCGCGTCCGATCATCACCTCCTCATCGGCGAAATACGCCTGCGCATTGTGCGGATTCGTCGGCAGGAGGAAAGAGTTGGACGACGATTCAACACGATATCTACGATATCTCACGACGCTTAAGCGGGGCGAAGATGAATGCAACGATGCCTGTGAAAGACGCGAATGATCAGTTATTGACCGACCCAACTGACCAGCTGAAACGCTAGAGATTCAAACAGCCATCTAAAGCATGAAATCGAATAAAGCCCCAGGGGTCGACCGCATATCAGCCGAGATGCTCAAAGCTGACCCCATGACATCCGCTCAACTACTGCATCGTTTATTTCGTAATATCTGGGACACCGCAACTTTCCCGGTCGACTGGATGAGTGAAGGTGCCCAAAAAGGGTGACCTGACTGTATGCGATAACTGGCGAGGCATTATGTTGCTGTGTACCGTTCTCAAAGTTCTGTGCAAAATTATCCTAGCCCGGATTCAGGAGAAGATCGATGCGACTCTCCGGCGGCAGCAAGCCGGATTCCGTGCCGGAAGATCCTGTGTGGACCATATTGTCACGCTCCGCATCATCCTGGAGCAGGTCAACGAATTCCAAGAGTCCCTTTACTTGGTATTCATTGACTACGAAAAAGCTTTCGACCGTCTCAATCACGAGAATATGTGGGGCGCCCTGAGACGCAAAGGAGTTCCTGAGAAAATCATCGGCCTCATCGAGGCACAGTATGAGGCCTTCTCGTGTAGAGTGCTGCACAATGGGGTCTTGTCAGACCGGGTCGGCAGGGAGAACTGCCTAGGGCGTGATGGGATTTAGCAGTGGGCTCTGCTAAAATCCCTCCCAAAAAACCACAAGTGCCCGTAAGCGGACTCTATCTAAGCGACTGTGTGCCGCTTCAAAAGCACAAGCCCAGGGAGTGCCAATTGGCATGTGGAGTGTCCCTACTTCGGTAGGGTAGTGCGTGAGCTGCTTCGGCAGGGAGTGAGTGATCTGTTTGTGCTGAGGCAGGAGTGTCATAGCGCGTCACCGCTATTGTCACCTCGAAGCGCAGCAGAAGTCTGAGTATGGACTGCACATGCTAAGGTAAGAGTGTCGTAGCGTAGTATCGTTGATTGGTCCCTACATACCGCTATCGACACCTCGAGGCATGGCAGTGGAGTGTTAGAGTGAGTTGTGGAGTGTACCTACTTCGGTAGGGTAGCGCGTGAGCTGCTTCGGCAGGGAGTGAGTGATCTGGTTGTGCTGAGGCAGGAGTGTCATAGCGTGTCGCCGCCGCTATTGTCACCTCGAAGCGCAGCAGAAGTCTGAGTATGGACTGCACATGCTGAGGTAGGAGTCGAGGTATCCCATCGACACCTCGAGGCATTGCAGTGGAGTGTTAGAGTGAGCACCCGACAAGGGGTCACCTGGAGCGAATGGTCTTTGGAGAAGCCGCTTCGGCGGCAGGGTAGCAGTGGGTTGTACCCACACACCTACAGTTGTGCACATGTGGTGCATGGGGAGTGTCCCTGCTTCGGCAGGGTAGCGTGTGGTCTGCTTCGGCAGTGGTGTGATTGATCTGCTCGTGCTGAGGCAGGAGTGTCGTAGCGTAATATCTGTAGGCCCAGGCAGTTACCGCTATTGGCACCTCGAGGCATGGCAGCGGAGCGTCCGGGAGAGCATCCAAGTAAGACTCAAATGGAGTGAATGGTGTGCGAGCACCCAAGTCAGTCTCGCGTGGGACGAGTGCCTGTGTGAGCGATAATGAGCGAGTACGCTTAGTACTGCCGTCCCCCCAGAAGTAGTACTGCGAGGTAGTTCCTGGGGGAAACGATGGCGGAGCCCAAGGGAGTTTAGTCGGTATTACCGGTATGGTCGAGTCCGACACTCCAGTACACTTCCGTGTGGTAGTTTGGCAACTACAATGCACGTGTACTGGGTTAGTGTGTAAATGCATTCTCCCTTGTAAAAAAAAAAAAAAAAAAAAAGACCGGGTCGGCAGCAGGGGGGCAGCAGGGACAGCAGGGACAGCATGGACCATGTCCAAGGGCTTGACGACCCCTCCCCAGCTGTCTGCGAGTCAGGGAGAACTGCCTAGGGCGTGGTGGGATTTAGCAGTGGGCTCTGCTAAAATCCCTCCCAAAAAACCACAAGTGCCCGTAATCAGACTCTATCAAAGCGACTGTGTGCCGCTTCAAAAGCACAAGCCCAGGGAGTGCCAATTGGCATGGGGAGTGTCCCTACTTCGGTAGGGTAGCGCGTGAGCTGCTTCGGCAGGGAGTGAGTGATCTGTTTGTGCTGAGGCAGGAGTGTCATAGCGCGTCGCCGCTATTGTTACCTCGAAGCGCAGCAGAAGTCTGAGTATGGACTGCACATGCTGAGGTAGGAGTGTCGTAGCGTAGTATCGTTGATTGGACCCTACATACCGCTATCGACACCTCGAGGCATGGCAGTGGAGTGTTAGAGTGAGTTGGGGAGTGTCCCTACTTCGGTAGGGTAGCGCGTGAGCTGATTCGGCAGGGAGTGAGTGATCTGGTTGTGCTGAGGCAGGAGTGTCATAGCGTGTCGCCGCCGCTATTGTCACCTCGAAGCGCAGCAGAAGTCTGAGTATGGACTGCACATGCTGAGGTAGGAGTCGAGGTACCCATCGACACCTCGAGGCATTGCAGTGGAGTGTTAGAGTGAGCACCCGAAAAAGGGTCACATGGAGCGAATGGTCTTTGGAGAAGCTGCTTCGGCGGCAGGGTAGCAGTGGGTTGTACCCACACACCTACAGTTGTGCACATGTGGTGCATGGGGAGTGTCCCTGCTTCGGCAGGGTAGCGTGTGGTCTGCTTCGGCAGTGGTGTGATTGATCTGCTCGTGCTGAGGCAGGAGTGTCGTAGCGTAATATCTGTAGGCCCAGGCAGTTACCGCTATTGACACCTCGAGGCATGGCAGCGGAGCGCCCGGGAGAGCATCCAAGTAAGACTCAAATGGAGTGAATGGTGTGCGAGCACCCAAGTCAGTCTCGCATAGGACGAGTGCCTGTGTGAGCGGTAATGAGCGAGTACGCTTAGTACTGCCATCCCCCCAGAAGTAGTACTGCGAGGTAGTTCCTGGGGGAAACGATGGTGGAGCCCAAGGGAGTTTAGTCGGTATTACCGGTATGGTCGAGTCCGACACTCCAGTACACTTCCGTGTGGTAGTTTGGCAACTACAATGCACGTGTACTGGGTTAGTGTGTAAATGCATTCTCCATTGTAAAAAAAAAAACAGCCGGGGTACGATTTTCAACGGACATGAAACATGGACAATGCTCGAGGAGGACTTGCAAGCACTCGGAGTATTCGAGAGACGGGTGCTTAGGACCATCTTTGGCGGTGTACAAGAAGACGGTGTGTTGCGGCGAAGAATGAACCATGAGCTCGCCCAACTCTACGGCGAACCCAGTATGCAGAAGGTAGCTAAAGCCGGAAGGGTACGATGGGCAGGACATGTTGCAAGAATGCCGGACAGCAACCCTGCAAAGATGGTGTTCGCTTCCGATCCGGCAGGTACGAGACGGCGTGGAGCGCAGTGAGCGAGATGGGAAGACCAGGTGCAAAACGACTTGGCGATTGTGCACACTTAGTTTTTATTTCTGCAGCTCGGCAAAAATCCGCACAGCCGTGCGCCAGCAAAATAAAAAACTGATATTTCAGCAGAAATGACGTTTGTTAGCTGATTTTCGGCAAAATATTTACTGATTTTCAGTAATTTTGACAGAAATCTCGGCAAAAAACATGATTGCTGGGTTACGGCTGTGCGAATCTCGGTAAAAGTTGACCATTTTGCTGAGATCCCGGTAAAACAAATTAAGCGTGCTGGGGCGTATCCGAGGATGGAGAGATGCGGCCTTGAACCGTGTATTGTGGCGTCAAATGGTTGATTCAGTGTTATCTGTTTAGATGTAAACTAAATAAATGAAATGAAAGCGCTGGAATTGGCTTTTGAGGTTTTTCGTTAATTTCCAAAAGGGTTTCGAACTGGGTTCCAACTTTGAAACATTATTTTCATAGTTGTTATTTCTTAGAATGGCGAAACGTTTTTTAATTCCATTTTGCAAATCACGCCAAATAACTTTCGACGCGGGATCGCGAGTTCTTTATTATTGCCTTCGCCTCACATTTTTAAGACGGATCAGTATATAGCTAAAGATCGTCAATAATAATGGAGTTGAATTTAATTTCACATTTAGGAATTGCAATGCTTCTGGCTTCGACAATTAGATTTGTCAAAGATACGAGAGCATTATCAATATCATTTTTGGTATCCAGAGGAATATCAACATCAAAATTCCTATCGATATACGTTTTATATAAATCCAAATCAGCTCTATTATAATTAAAAGTAGAGCTGATTGGATTGTTGATGGCATCTTGTGAGATTTCAAACGTCAAAGTCAGCATGTGTTACCAATTGGCCACACAGTTGACTTGAATCCGAGGAAACTAAATCAATTGTCGAAGGATTTCGACTGGATGAAAAACAAGTTGATCCATTGGGATATTGAATAGTACAATATCTCGCAAAACAATCTTCAAATAAAAATTTACCATTGCAATTTGCTATAAGCATTAATCCATGAACAGTGTTTGGCATTGAAGTCACCAATAATAAAAACATTGGATCAGCTCTCAACAAATTCGTTTACTGCCCATTGCACTGGAAAGGCAAGTAGCCAGCATTAAAAGAGAATTGCCCAAAATTTGTTTCAACAGAAACTCCCAAGGTTTCGAAAACTATGGTTTCAAACGAAGAATATAATTTATGTTTGATACGTCTATTAATGACAATGGCGACCCCACCACAGGCGCTGTCAAGACGATCATTTCGGTAAATAAAATAATTTGGATTTCTTTTGATGAAGTCCAAGTTTTAAATATGTTTTATAGTTATAATGGCAATGTGCACATTATGAACTGATAGGAAGTTGAATAATTCACCTTCTTTGCCCTTTCAAGAGTGGGCATTCCAATTTAAAATTTTCAAAGAATTATTTGGATCCATTAAAACGAAGTCCAATAAAAAAATTTGAGTGAATTTGATACCAACTTGAACTGCTTCAATTTTGGTATTTGCTTTGAACATTGCATCAATCATGTGATGCAATTGTTTATTTAGCAAATCAAAGTCGGAAGCAGACATGCTACCTGAGTCGTGAGAACGAACGTTACTTTCCGTTAAAGAATGGGTATGAAAATCATTCATCGTCGGTAAATTTTCAGAAATGAAATTTTGCTTGCATGTGGGCGTGTTTGAGAAATTAGAATTCGACGAACTGCTCGTTACTCGGTGAGAGGTGAGAGCACAATTTATTCGTTGATTGTGGTGGGTATGAATTGCTCGACCAGCAAATGATTGCGGATTTTGTGCGTTCTAAATATGTTTACCCAGCGAATCTGGGATCCTATTGGAAGCACGGGAAGTCAAGACTTTTTTGCATGAAGGGCATTCCCAGAAATTGGATTTATGATTGCCCCCACATTGGCACATTCAAATTTATTGGAATCTTCTCTCACAGGACAGGCGTCCTTGGCGTGAGAGGTTGCACCACAAATCATGGGATTAGCGTCAATGGGGTAATTTTTCTTCGATGACCCTGCTTTTGGACGTTACGGCACTGAGTGGGGTTTTGGAAATTTCCCCCAGACCTGCGGAAATTTTTCCATGTAACACGGACACGGGACATAATGCAGGCCTTTTCCAAACCTTTCATATTATTTAGTTCATTTTTGTTAAAGTGAACTAAATAACATTTTTGAGAAATACCCCTTTGAGAAGAAGCAGAGCGAGATTTCTTTTTCATCTTAATTGCAAATCCAAGTAGGTAGGTAATTGAGAAATTTCAATTTTAATCTCATCCAGTGATTTATCATCACTGGGGAGACCTTTCAAGACGACAAAAGCCAATATGGTATACCGTGGGGCATCGAAATCCGTACACTTAAGCACCTTAGTATATGAAAAAGACATTAGAAAATAGGAATCGAATGTAAATAAAACGTTTTTCATTGACCTAGGAGCATGAAGGCTTCTACTTTTGAAGTGTTTCACATTTACACTTTGAAAACTACGAAGAACAATATAAAATAATGAATTAAATCAACTATTCCTGGATCGAAATCCGTCCACCGTGGACGGATTTCGAATCAAAGAATGAAAATCCGTACAGCAATTTTTTTAACTAAATATTTAATTTGAAGCAGACTGATTGACTAAACTAGCACTGTAAATAGTTCAATACACACCTTGGAAAGCGATCCCTTCGATTTGTGCTCCGCTTTTCTTATGTAATAATTCGCAATTAGGGTAACGGCTGTATTTTGGACCGGGCTCATATTTTGGACCACCTAGCTGAATTTTGCATTTTTATCACACAAAACTAAATAAAACATGCAACATTTAAATTTTATTGTAAAAAGAAACTATTCATAAGGTATCTCCTACATTTGTTTCTTATAAAATATATCCATTATTAGGAAGATATTCACGTATTTACCCATTCCGGTTAGATTAGACCAAAACCAAGACGACATTGTAAAATGGAATTCAACTTTCAAAAGCTGTAAGTTTATTTGTACATAGATTTAAAACACGTGAATAATGTTGTTGACCTATTAGAACCTAATTGAAGCAGTTTCAGACCTGAAGTAAAACATTGCAAGTTTAAAAACAGTATTCTGAGGCATGTCCAAAATAGGTTCATTTTTCATTGAACCGAACATATTTTCGACATATCTCCTTTTACAGTTCTAGATCTCTTAAACTTTTGCCTTTTTGCTACCAGAGGTGAGCCAGCCAAGAGCTTAAAGCCTCTTAAATGAAGAAAATAATAATAATAACTTTTGTTTTTACCAACCATTTATTTCTCTAGTATCAAACCATTCATAAATTACTGTTCATACCGAATTTATAAATTACCGTTCATTGATGTAAGTCCTAGAAAAATGTCTTTTAAACCAACATGTAACTGATCTAATTATTTCCATTTCCAATTGTTAAGAAAGCTCCATTACAAAAACCAATCTTTGCTAGAGCTCTCCGTCCGTGTTGCTTGCCAATGGAACAGGGTTCCGTGTTCTACGATTATGTTTCGTTTGGAAAAAGTATGTGCAAGGAGCAAGGAAGAACCGAGCAACCCACTACTATCAAGGACGCAAATGGAACAGATCAGTAAACTACATAAAAACATAGCATGGTAGGAGTGACCAGGTGGCTACATCACGGCCATGGGCCGCACGTTTGTTTTGCTTTGATGATGCTGTACCGAGTGGTACTGAAATTGATTAGTTTCAATACCTTAGCCATTGGTATTGTTCTAAGCTTTTGAGTGCTTATAAAAATGTATAGGTTAACAAAGACTTTAAGGATGAAACGCCAAAAATGCTGGAAATCACTAATTTAATCTAATAGTAACATAACTTTGCAAGCAATTCAAAATTATTCGAGTGGTCCAAAATATGTTAAATAGGTGGTCCAAAATAAAAACAGGTGGTCCAAAATTAAATCTTACATATCTTCAGAATTTATGATATTTTGGTTCTTTCGGTGGGATTTAGAAACATTTTTACCTACAAATCCAACCTAGGATTTACCACTTTTTAGTTGCATAGGGAAATGATCAAGAATTATTACAAAATCTAACTTTTATTCGAAAAATTGTTCGTCCATCTCCTAAAGTGGTCCAAAATACCTCCCTTACCCTAGTAAAGAAACACAGTTACTTTTGGTGCAATAATGCTCTACCCGAAAACAAAATGGCGGCCAAAACTCCGCGTTTGGTGGGTGGCGATTTGTTTTTGATTTTTGTTGTTTTAATTTCAAAGCCTTCTTTCCATTTCAATGCCCTAAAAGCTTACTGCCAAGTATCTGAACAGGACAAGATAAATTATTTTTACATTCATTACCTTTAACCCCCTTTAATTTATTGATATCTCATGAGGTAGACGGATTTCGGTCCCGCACGGTATATATTATCATATTGGACAAAAGCTTCTTTGATATTTTTGAAAATTTGGCCGCCACATGGCGGATTCTAGCGATGAATTCTTTGGTAGCACGTGCTATTTGTACTGAAATTTTACACATCTATGAGAGCCTTGGAAAGTGATCATGAAAGTTGTCATTTTGTTGCAAGGCACAATATTTGGTAAAATGTAGGTACATAAATTGGAAACTTGTAGCTTCAATAATTCGGGATTAGGATAGGGTATACACGATTTTGCTAACAAACATTGAAAGTCGAATTCCTGCTGAAGCAAGCATTTCCTGAGAAATCTACGGTATGTACCCAACTATATGAGCTTTCCTCTATTGAATAAGGGAATTAGTTTTAGTGAAAAATGCTTGCATTCTACGGAATAGGTAGATAAAAAAATGTCTGTTTACAAAATAAGTTGTATCCAAGTCGACCAGTAGTCCCGAATTATAAAAATGCTTGATTTCACAGATTTTACATTTTACTAATGAGCAACGTTCTGATTGGCAGAAGCAACAACAGTAGAGAAAACGAAAACATTTTATCCAGAGAAAAGCCGGTCAGCGACTCCAGTGTCGCAGCTAATGCGCATGATCATGTTTATCCATCGTGATGTTTGACGGGTACAAGTGTACGAGAAAGCATTTATTTTTCCGGCTAAGTATACGACAGACCATGCTGCTCCTCTATCCTCGTTTACTAGTTTTTGTTGGTATATGTGCGCATCGACATGCTTTTTTCGCAACCCTTATCTGGTGTTGTCAAAATCTGACAGAACATTTTTCCACCTGGACTGGAGAAAACTCGTGGAAAATCAGCTGGCAGTCGGTGGAAAATTGAGCCTCAGACATTTCGCGTCGAGCGGCCTCGAAAATTGTTTCCGGGGAGTTGTATAATTTCTCGGTGGTAATTAGGCGGTTCAGAGTCTGATTGATATTTTAGTGAGTGGACAAGGAAAAATTAGCGTGCACTAAGTATGGCTTCATCGGCGTACAGCAGAGTTGACGACTATCCCATGGATGATACTCTCGAGTATTTCATCAAGTTTCCCTCCCCGAATTTCAAAAACGATGGTGAAGGCGCTGAATCGGATTACGTATTTGTTTGCAACGAGACCAACGTTCCGATTGTACTTCTGCTCGGGTGGGCTGGTTGTCAGGATAAATACCTAATGAAATATTCCAAAATTTATGAGGACCGGGGGTATGTTGGTAGAACTTTGTTGTGGATTTCAACGATTGTAAAACATCTCTTTTAGTCTAATCACTATTCGCTACACGGCACCGGTGGACAACCTGTTCTGGAAGCGAACATCCATGAGCCAAATCGGAGAGAAGATACTGAAGCTTATTTACGACATGAACTTCGACAGCCATCCACTGATATTCCACGTGTTCTCCAATGGGGGTGCCTTTCTGTATCAGCACGTTGCTCTGGCCAACCGGCGGTCGAAGAAGCCGGTACAGATCTGTGGAATGATATTCGATTCGGCACCCGGCGATCGACGAGTGCTGGGACTGTTCCGCGCAGTATCGGCCATTTTGGGCAAGGATAGGCGCTGTAACAAGGTGGTCTCGGCACTGATGACCATCGGGTTGATATTTTTGTGGGCTTTTGAGGTATTGTCTTAATCATAGGTTTTGTATTTTCCGTATAGTGAAATTTTATTTTTTTTTTGTAGGACTCGTTTAATTATTTCCGGAGCTTCATACGGCCCTTCGAGGTACAAACGAACCCATCGCACAATTTGAAATACGAAAGCAATGAATGGCCTCAACTATTTCTTTATTCCAAAGAAGATAGGCTAATACCGCATACGGTGAGTAGAGTTGTTCATTGAGTTCATTGAGTTGCGTATTTTTTTCTGGATTCGGCAAACCATCTTCGTTGTTTTTCCATAGTTCAGTTTTTTTTTTTAAACTTTACTAACCCACTGATTTATACAGAAAACCAATTTTGTTAAATCGATCCATTAAAATAACATTGAAGTCGTATTTAACATTTAGTTCGCCTTTAGATGGGGTACATTTAATTAATGGAGTTCTAATGTAAACAAAAAATGCTTGTTTTAATTTTGATCAAACATACAACATCGCATTTGTTCAATAATGATTTATAGTTCAATTTAAAAATATGACTTATCTTTCATAACTTTTGAATCAATGTTAATGTTTTACAGTGTGTGTGTGAAATATTAGTAGTTTAGCATTTTTATACTAAACTTATATAACAGAAGCCTATGATGGTGATGATACGATACACTTTAAAACATTTCTTATATTGGTTACATTCTTATCTTATCTAAACCAAGTTACAATTTTTGGATTCGTATAAAACGATTATATTTTTATGCTTAGAGAAGACAAGACAATGAATCATATACAGTGGTTGGTTTCCTACCCGCCGCTACCATATCCAGACGCTAACGTATATGTAAAAATAGCCAGCATGAGTTAACCACCTGAAGTTTGACACCACGAAAGACATCTCACGTGGGTTTTCTCAGCAGTAGGAATTTTTCACGGAAAACTATTTGGTACCAGTTATGTAGGAAGGTGTCCGCTACTACGCCTACCAAATATTTTTTCGATTAAGGTGCTTATTTTCGGGATATTACACATTAGATGTCTTTCACCATACTGATTTCCAAAACAGGCGATTCATTTTCAACCTTTATTTTTTTAGACCAGGATACGAATCCGGCCACTCTTCGCATGCTCTTGTAGCAGCGTCAAGGAGGGCCATAAAGATGAAAATACAATAAGTTCAAATATTTTAAAAATATTCATTTTCATTTTGCAGCGTTTGGTGGGGCAATGAGAGCGCAAGTCAATCCAAGGCCGATAATAGAGAGGGTAATGGCAGAAGAGTCCTTGCAGACCACTCGAACGCCATGGGGTAGGATAAGGATGGGGTGAAGTGAGGTTCGGATTTGGAATCGACTCGACACTAATGCAAAATGTAATTGAATGCAAACTAGTCAACTAGTACAACGGTTTTCTAGTTTTTAAAAGCAATGTTTAAAATTCAATGTCTTCTTCTTTTGGCTTGGAAGCAGCTGATGTGATTTGAAAAGCCATATAGTCGTATAGTCCAATTATAAGTTATTGAGTTTATTTAGCTTTATGTGACCACATTGAAAATATTGAATATTATTGCGAATCAGTGTTCTATTTTAAAACTTTTTTTTATGCAATATGAAAACTAATTACCTTGTTTGTTCTAGGTGTAGGTGTTCGTCAAATCACTTTGTTTACCTAAGTTATTGTTTCATCAATGTTCTTAAGCTGTGTCGAAACTACAAACTCAATGTAAGATGTATCATGTAAAAGCGGAAACTGTTAAAGAATTTAGTTTGTTCTATTATATTTTTTGTCAAGGTTGTCTATAACTTTAAATTGTTTTAACAACGTTGATTAATTAGGTAATTAAATTATTTATTAAATTCTAATCAAGGTAAGCTATAGGATTCACTTTTCGGTGGCAAGGTAAAGCTTCATAACCCCTATTGCCTATCTATTTGTTAAAATTATCGAAAATGAAGCCGTTATAAGATTGTTCATATACCATCATTATAATGTGTGGTATTTTTTTTATTATTGCTCTTCGAAGTGCGGCATATCAAAATAAAACTGGCACCATGTTCCTAGTTTTGAAAAAACTTCTACTCAGTGAATCCAGCAGTCGATTCCCTTCGAATGTCTTGAATACATTGTTTTTCAATAAATGCCTTGCTAGCTAAATGTAAGCGTGGCTGCGAGTCATCGTCACAGGGAACGCATCAGAAAAGTATTACCGAAAAGAAGAGAACTCACATCATTATCACTGACTGATGGAAAAGGCCTCTGCCTGACTGCACTACCATTCAAGGTTCCAAGACACGTTGGATGTCCGTTGGATCACATACAAATGCCGTAAATTAGTGCGTCAATGCCAGATATGTAATGCGGCACCAAACAAAAATAGTCAACATGTGATACCACCACGACAGGATATGTCTTTGGTTGCCATATCAGTGCTAATGGCGTAAGCCCATCCATCGCGGCAAGATCACATATCCGAGGGGAGGGAAGTTCAAATATTTTTAAAATATTACATTAATATTTTTGCAGTGAATAACAATTTTTTTACAAGACTTTATGATTCTTCCCATTACATTCACTATATATTTTTTTAAATAAAACAAGTGGAAGTAAATGGAAGAATTACAAAGTCATATAATTGTGTGAAATTCCCCTATGTCGCTCAAAAATGATTAAACAAGAATTTTCTTAATATTGATGTAGCGAAAATCCGGCAATGATATTTTTATCGGAGAAATAATGTATATGGTGGAAAAGTAGGATCTGAAATTACAGAATGCGAAATAGATTGAATTTTGAATTGGAAACGTTGTTGGATCGAGTTTAAAAAGTTCCAGTTCCTGGAGAATGTAATTCTGAACTACTTGGAGCCTGCGAAATGTTTCTATGTGCTTAGAAAGGATGATGATTAGATGATTAGACGTCAGCATTCTCTATAACGTGTTATCTTTTGAGTTTTTTTTTGTTTATTCAAAATTGTTCTGTTTTACATTTGACTGGGGTTTTGCCAAATCGTACCAAGCGCCGGTTAGCATATTTAATTGATCACAAATCGTATCGAATATCTCCCAACCCTTTGACTGAGGGTAACCTTCAACAATTATACTTGTTATGAACCTAGAAACATGAAATGAATTTATACAAATTAAAATTGAATTATATTATATATATTACCTACCTTCTTACTTACCTTGAAACTTGTAATTAAACACACACATACAGACACTAAACTCCACATGAATAATCCCAAAACCCACAAGGTACAAACAACAAGAAACAAAAATCCACATATCAGTTCAATAGAAGCTATCATCCACTAAAGTGCGCGTTCTCTAATCGAGTTTCTACCACAATCCGAAAAACCAGATTTTGTGGTCTTCCAGCAAGTCGGTCCGTCGTATTCACGATCGTTTCTCGGTACCGCGACAGTGTCCGTGCGAGTGGATCCAGTGTCCGCAAATTCGTCGTCGAAAATCTCCCGTAACATTGGTGCCGAAACCCGGGAGTAAAGTTGCAGTGCAGTTAACCTCATCACCACGTGCTTCGGAAGGTTGCTGCATCGATTTGTCATCTCGTCGCGGTCAAGTGTTCGCAGTTCGGATCGGATTCTTCATTAGTAACCGTCCATACAGCAGCATCATCATCTCGTTCGTTCAGCAGCAGCATCATCTCGTCGTCGTCGTCATCGTCGCAGCCAAGCGGCAGAGAAAGTACCTACAGTGGATGTGAAGAATAGTGTCGTCGTGAGTAGCAACCCGGCGGCGAACAGTGCACAGCGGTACAGAAGGCGTAAAAATCGTACCCAAAATTCAAGCACTTTATCGGCAGGAGCGGTAGCAGATTTATTTCGTCGTCGTCGTCAACCCTTAGCGATCAACACCGTAAAGGGAGGTGAGAGTAAGGTTGTGGCAGGTAGCGGAAATATCAGGTACGTGATTAGGCTAATTGGTGAAGGTCCAGCATGACACCCAAGAAGAAGACGAGTAGTAAATTGACAAAATTAAAAATTTTGTATCGTCGACGAACGAATATTTTGGGCTCCGCCAACCTAATTAAATCGTTTAACGACACGTTCGACCCTGCTAATAGTGGTCAAGTGCCCATTCGCATTCAACGTCTTGATGCGCTATGGCGTGAATTCGAGGAAACTCAAGAAGAAATTGAGATCTTGGAGGAAGCAGAACAGGATTTTCTCCAAGAAAGAGAAGAGTTCCAAACCCTTTATTACGAGCTCAAAGCGTCGTTACAGGGTAAACTTCCTGTACAACCACCCGTACCTCCGCCACTTCCTTCTGCCCAACCATTGAATTCCTCCGTTCCTATTTCGTCAAGCGTTCGTTTGCCCGAAATTAAATTAAAAGAGTTCACGGGTAATCTCGAAGATTGGATTCCGTTTCGCGATCTGTTCGTCTCGCTTATACACTCGAGCGTGCAGCTAACGGCGGTGCAGAAAATGCATTATTTACGAGCTGTACTCCATGGCGATGCAGCTCGTATAATTTCTTCGCTAGAGATTTCTGCCAATAACTATCTCATTGCGTGGAATTTGTTGAAGGAACGATACGAAAACCCGAAATTGTTGGTAAAACGGCACCTGTCTGCCATACTCACAATTCCTGCGTTAAAAAAGGAGTCTGCACAGGGCCTTGCAGAACTTGCCGACGAGTTCGATCGCCATGTGCAACTGTTGGATAAGCTCGACGGCGCTGAGAACCACTGGAATTCATTCCTGGTCGAACGGTTGAGCCAATGCCTTGATCACATTACACTTCGTGAGTGGGAAACGCACGTTTCTGAAGACGACGATTATCCGAAGTATCAAGAACTCCTCGAATTTATCCACAGAAGATCGCGAATCGCACAAACTCTAAAGCTCTCCCAATCGGCAAACGTCCAATCCGAGAATAAACACCCCAAATCACGGGCAATCACTTCTCACATCGCCTCTGACAATGGGCCCAGATGTATCAGCTGTAAGCAAGCACACTTCCTGTTCCAGTGTGAACAATTTCGAACGCTCTCTCCCCAACAACGGTTTGAAGTCGCCAAGAAGCATGACCTGTATATCAATTGTTTGAAAGGAACACACCAAGGGAAGAACAGTTCCAGCGAGTCCTGTAGAAGCTGTGTGAAGAAACATCATTTGTTATCACATCTGCCTCCCCTCTCATCGGCCACTGGTTCACAACCAGTAACAACAACAAAGCCACCGGTGCTGAACAAACCCGTTGAAGCAAATAGTTCGCAATCGTGTCAAATGTCGCACTTCATTCCGAATCGTGTCGAAGGCTCGCCGTCGGAAGAGCCCGCGGTAGCCTTACCACCTGTCACACCATCGGTTCTCTCGCAGTCGTCGCGCGGTAGTTCTCTCCCAAATCATTCAGTGTCGTCGGTTGATTTCGTTGTAAACCCTCCATCCACTGCCTGTCAAAGTGCAGAAGTGATCACCCAAGCTCGGCAGTCAACAGTTATTCTGTCAACCGCAGTGATTAAAGTGAAAGACGTTGATAACAAATACATTCTCGCCAGAGCTCTGTTAAACAGCGGCTCACAGCCAAGCTTTATCTCTGAAGCTTTGTGCCAAAAGCTAAGACTGAAGCGGACAAGGTTAAACTCACCAGTTAGTGGAATCGGACAATCCAGTAGTCAACGTTCGCTACTCTGTATCGTTAGCCATTTCTTCTCGTTTCGAAACATTCACTGCTCAATTGGACTGCCTGGTACTACCGAAGCTTACCGTTTCACTGCCTAGTCACCACATAGACGTCTCTCGCTGGAGAATCCCCCGGAATCTCCCTCTCGCTGATCCACAGTTCAACATCAGTCAAAGTGTGGACATTATCATCGGAGCATCACTGTTCTTTGAACTGCTCGAGCACGACAAAATCTCGCTCGCTGCTGGATACCCAACGCTGCAGAAAACAGTGCTGGGATACATCGTCTGTGGGACATTAGAGCAGCAAACGCCTGAAACCAGTGGACATCAAACCTGTCACATTTGTGTTGACGAAACACTCGATTCCCAACTCCAGCGGTTCTGGGAAATTGAAAACTTTGACGAAGGTAAAGCACTCACTCCAAATGAACAACATTGCGAAGAGCATTTCCAAGCCACCGTCGCCCGTGATGATACGGGCCGCTATATTGTCCGTCTGCCGCTCAAGGAAGAAAAGCTATCAATGCTTGGAGATTCGCATACTGCTGCCCTGCGGAGATTCCAACAAATGGAAAAGGTTTGCTAGCGATCAAGATCTTCGTCATAGCTACATGCAGTTCATGAGTGAATACGAGAGCTTGGGTCACATGGAAGAGGTATCCGTCGCGTCGCGTAGCCCACAGTTTTTTCTTCCCCACCATGCCATCCAGCGCCCAGAGAGTACGACTACCAAAACACGTGTGGTGTTCGACGGATCCTGCCGAGGGCCTGCCTCGATATCGTTGAACGATGCACTGTATATCGGACCCACAGTGCAACCAGCCCTCTTTTCTACCGTCGTAAACTTCCGTCTACCACGTTTCGCCATCACCGCTGATGCGGAGAAAATGTTCCGACAAATATGGATCCACCCAGATGACCGGAAATACCAGCAGATCCTCTGGCGGGACAATCCATCCGATAATATTCGATCGTATCAACTGAAAACCGTTACGTACGGTTTGGCAAGCTCACCGTTCCACGCTGCTCGCGTGCTGAATCAACTAGCCATCGACGAAGGTCATCGTTTCCCACTAGCTGTTCCAGTCATTCTGAAAGGCACCTACGTGGACGACGTCATCTCAGGACACGACAATCACGACACTATGGTCGAAACATGTGAGCAGCTGATGGAGATCATGAAGTCTGCAGGGTTTGTTCTGCGAAAGTGGGCCGCAAATTATAAAACGGTTCTCAGTAAAGTTCCCCAAGAGTTGTGGGAAACATCTTCAGAATTAGAGCTCGATCGTTCGCAAGCAATCAAAACACTGGGTCTGCTGTGGTTCCCCCATCCGGATGTGTTCAAGTTCAAGGTCCCAGCACTTCCTGAACTAAATGTCGTAACCAAACGGATAGTAGTGTCCGAGATGTCTCAACTCTTTGATCCACTGGGACTCCTCGGACCAGTGATCGTAAACGCAAAAATGTTTATACAACACCTCTGGGCAGCTAACTTGTCGTGGGATTCTGAGATTGCGGAAGAGTCAGCAACTTGGTGGAAGAAATACCGAACTGACATAAGGCAACTCCAAGCTCTGCAAGTTCCCAGAAGGGTTCTTTGGAACACTGAACGAAATTGCACGATCCATTGTTTCTGCGATGCCTCGCAAAAGGGATACGGTTGCTGCATTTACATGGTGTCACCAGATGAGTTAGGTCAACTACATTCCCATCTACTCACGTCAAAATCTCGAGTAGCACCTCTTCGAGGGTTATCTATTCCACGCTTGGAGCTTTGCGCAGCTCTCCTCGGGAGTCAACTGGTCCACAGCCTCACAAGCAACCTCAACTTTGCAGTGCCAGTGATGTTTTGGACCGACTCAACTGTCGCACTACACTGGATCAAATCCAGATCGAATACATGGAAAGTATTTGTCTCAAACCGCATCGCAGAGGTTCAACGCCTATCGAAAGGATCGCAATGGATGCACGTGCCGACCGACCTGAACCCTGCCGACCGCATCTCCCGAGGAATGCTTGCCAGTCAGATCCTGCACGACAAGTTGTGGTGGCATGGTCCAGCGTACCTCACCTCCCCCGTCGAATTGTGGCCAAAGTGTGCGGTTTCGATGCCGACCAAGTCGGAATTACAAGAAGAGAAGCGCCCTTTGGTGTCCCTAAATTCGGTCGAAGAGAACGCAACTGTTTTCAATGAATTCTCAGAATTAGCAAAGCTAACAAGATTCGTCGCTTACTGTTTCCGATTTAGGAACAACTACAAATTACCGAGAAATCAGCGTGTACTCACTGCCCTGGCGCCTAAGGAAGTGGAATGCGCGTTAAAATCACTGGTTCGCCTGGCTCAGCAACAAGAATTTCCAATGGAGGTTCAACAGTACGCCCGTAATGCCACGGAAACCACTGGCAGAATTGCATCGAAATCGCCACTCAAGAATCTCAACATTTTCATGGACGAATTCGGACTTCTTCGTATTGACGGGCGACTGAAAAACTTGGATGCACCATTCGATACCCGTCACCCAATGCTACTCCCAGCAAATCACAAGTTGAGCTGGCTGATTGTTCGATCCATTCATCTCCAGACTCTCCATGGTGGACCTTCTCTGTTACTCGCCACAGTTCGACAACGATTTTGGCCACTTCGGGGTAGAGACTTGGGTCGTAAGGTTATACGCAAATGTGTCACGTGCTTTCGGTGCAATCCTACTCCAGCAAACCAGCTCATGGCACCTCTACCGTCGGTCCGCCTCAAGCCAGCTCGAGCCTTTACGTATGCTGGGATGGATTATTGTGGGCCGTTTTTCGTTCGTCCACTGATTGGGAGAGGTTCGTCGGTTAAAGTGTACGTCGCGTTATTCGTCTGCTTGGTGGTAAAGGCCGTGCACCTCGAGATTGTCGCTGATCTGTCGACCGCCGCGTGTATCAACGCCGTCAAACGCTTTACCGCCTGTCGCGGTCGGGTTCTCGAGATACATTGCGATAACGCAACCGCATTCGTCGGGGCGGATCGCGAGTTACGGAAGCTGCGGAAGGAATTCCAGCAGCAATTCAAGTCCGCGGAATGGGGCGAGTACTGTGCAGGAAATGGCATCACGTTCCGATTCATCCCGGCACGTTCGCCACATTTTGGTGGCATCTGGGAGGCCGGAGTGAAATCTTTTAAGTACCACTTCCGCCGTATCATGGGACAAAAGGCTTTCTCAATGGATCAACTCCTCACGGTCGTAGCCCAGATCGAATCTGTCCTGAACTCTCGCCCTCTCGTCCCTCTTTCTGATTCTCCAGATGACCTAACAGCTCTGACACCAGGACACTTTTTGATTGGGGAGCCTCTAGTCTCAATCCCCGAGCCAGACCTGCTTCATCTGTCCCCTAATCGCCTCACCCGTTTGCAGGACATGCAACGCTCAGTTCAAGATCTGTGGCGCTGCTGGTCCCGGGACTATGTAAGCCAGCTACATCAGCGTAGCAAGTGGAGACGCCCATCTGCGGACGTTCGAAAGGGTCAACTGGTGCTTTTGAAACTCGACAACTACCCCTCACTACAATGGCCTCTTGGACGCATCGTAGAAACCATAGCCGGGTCAGACGGCCGAGTCCGCGTTGTGGTGGTTAAAACGGGTGCTGGGGAATACAAGCAGTCACGGAGATTGCGGTGCTCCCAATCGATTCCGACAACGAAGAGAAGGATGGATCAGCATTATCGCCACCTGGCGACCCAGTAGTCGGTTGAAACGGACGGTTTCAACGGTGGCCGGCATGTTATGAACCTAGAAACATGAAATGAATTTATACAAATTAAAATTGAATTATATTATATATATTACCTACCTTCTTACTTACCTTGAAACTTGTAATTAAACACACACATACAGACACTAAACTCCACTCGAATAATCCCAAAACCCACAAGGTACAAACAACAAGAAACAAAAACCCACATATCAGTTCAATAGAAGCTATCATCCACTAAAGTGCGCGTTCTCTAATCGAGTTTCTACCACAATCCGAAAAACCAGATTTTGTGGTCTTCCAGCAAGTCGGTCCGTCGTATTCACGATCGTTTCTCGGTACCGCGACAGTGTCCGTGCGAGTGGATCCAGAGTCCGCAAATTCGTCGTCGAAAATCTCCCGTAACAATACTTATGAATTGATATAAAATGATTTCCGTTTTTCTTTTACGAACAAAATATCACACGTCAGTCAAAAAGCCGCTTGGTGTGGTTTAACAGAACATTTACATTTTACATTGTTATGATTTCACAGACTTGTTCATTATTTGCCATTTGTTGTTTTTGCAATGAATATTTTTTTTATCGATTTTTGAACAGACAAAACATTAATTTAGTATCTCACGGTGATGAAATCTCCCAAAACAAATTAATATTTTACAGTTTCGAAAACATGTCTACACAAGGTTCGCTTTTTACGCGGATGGATTTAATCAATTTCTTGGCATACTTCAATTTCCACAACATTTTTATTTCCACCAGATTTTTCTTCGATTTTCTTCGACTCAATGTTTAATATTCATTTACTAAAAAATATCGAGAAAAAATATTGAGAAGATTTGGGGGCTACGAAATGGTGAGCTCTGATCCTCACAAGATCCAATACTCACGCTTCCACGGGTCTTCCTATGACAATTGATCGCCAGCTAAGGGTTTCTTACTTAGCTGGTAGTGCAGTCTGGGTACTGATCGAGCGTCTGTCCACCAAGGAGGTGCGGCTCCAACAGTGTCTGTTCTGGCATCCAGCGGCTGAGTATGTGCTATTCCCCGGAAGCTATAGAGTAGAGTGGGGCAAGAGTACGCACTTAGTTTTCAATCGATCATGTGGCCCTTATGAAGCAAGCTTCTGCATATCAAATCAGTGTCGATGATTCATATACTCTTCCTTTATGTTACCCAGTGGAAAAAATATTGAAATTATTGAGATCCGTTTTAGAAGAACCCTTATTGCAAGACAAGTGAAAAATGCACTCTTACCCCAGCGGTGGGGTAAAAGTGCGCATCGGGTGGGGTAAGAGTACGCATTTATCCAATCATGTGCTTTAAGTATATATTAACACAAATAAGAGTTAATAACATTTAATTGATGTTCAATGGGTATATATTTGGGAATGTTCAAAGATTACGTAACTCTTAAAGGGGGAGGGGGTCCTAAAAATGTGCACTTTCATACGAAAAATCTTTTTTTTTGTATATACTTAATATATATCAGGTTTCGCGTGGCGTATACAAAGGAATTTTCCTTAAAGAAAGTCCACCAATCACGTAACGTAAAATTTGGCTATTTCATCTCCCCTCCCCCCTATCTTACACATCTTACACACATCCCCCCTATCTTGTATGAATCCTCTGAAAAGTATATTGATCGTCATACATCTTGCAACCCCTCCCAGCTAAACATTGCGTAATTTATAAATGTTTCTTTTGATTAAATGAAATTACCATTTAGATGAAATTGTGTTTTCGTACTATGTTTAGGTGTACAACAAGTCCTAATACAATTCCATTATTTCGCTTCAGTGCTTTGTTCGCTAAGTCCTTTCTAACACCGAACTACTTTAACTTATCCTAAAAACTTGTGATAATTTCAAATTCTGTCCCTTTTTTCTTAGTTGTGGATCTTTACGCTTTGGAAGAAGTCTTATTTCGGCCGGTACTTTTTAAATTATTCAAGTAATGGTTTTGACTTCTTGGAAAACCAACCAGATTGGTGTTCTGTACCATAAAGTACTCTATACAATAGGTTATCGAAATGGTATAATGTTCACCTGATTGAACGTTTATATGGTAATGAAATACTAGTTGCGGAAACCCAATTATTTTTAGCAAAATGACCAAAAAGTTATCTAACTCCATATCTCCCTTGTTGTTTATTCAAATCGTTTACAATTACACATGATAATAGTTGGCCAGAATACCTGTCAAACTGATGCAGTGCTGCTAGTTTAACTTTTTTTTATTACTTCAAAGAATCGAACACGTACTCTTACCCCACGCGCACTCTTGCCCCACTGTACTCTACCTAAGATGGCTGCCCCATCCCGATGGATAGGGAACCTTGAGCCAACCTACTGTTTCCGAAACATCAATTTGTTCAAGAATCCGATAACGAAAGATTACGAACTGATTTTACCGCAACGACTCTTAGCGCGAAACAACGGACACGAAAAGGAACGTAGAACGTTTTAACCCTAGCCCAGCAGGGTAAATTGACACACTTGCCAATGAGGCACAGCACATGAAGCTTGAGATCATGGGACTTAGTGAATTCTATTAGCCAAACTTTGGAGAACACTCCCCGGCATCGCGGAGTTGGCTTCCTACTAAGTGCTCAGGCACAATCTGCGCTTATGAAGTGGGACCTATAAGTGAAAGGATAATCGTTGCCAGATTTAGAACAAGGGTCTGAAACCTTACTATAATCCAATATTATGCGCCAACCGATGCTGCCGATCTGCAAGATGTCTGCCGTCGTAGATAGAATTCCGGAAGGTGATATTAAGATCTGTATGGGCGACTTCAATGCGAAGATCGGATCCGACAACTCGAACCATGGGTGCATTATAGGACGCCATGGTATCGGAGAAATGAGCGAAAACGGAAAGCTGTTCGCAGAATTTTGTGTTAATAACGACATGATGATCATGGGATCGCTCTTCCCTTATCGACCGGTTCACAAGGTCACGTATGACGGTCTCCCATGACGGCTTTACAGAAAACCAAATCGACCATATATGCATCAGCCGAAAATGGAAACGGAGCCTTCGTCGAAGAGCTGGAGACGCGTTCTGCAGATATTCCGGAAGGCGGCAGCGTGGAAGACCAGTGGACCACCATCGAGAATGCCTTCATCGCCACAAGTGATAATAATCTGGGCGAATTGCGCACCCAGAGAAAAAACAATTTACCACCGATGAGACCTGGAGGAAGATAGAGGAGCGAAGAGAAGCCGAAGCCGCGACAGCGCGAACAAAAACCAGAGGAGCCAAAGCCTAAGCCCATCAACGATACTCGGCTCTGGAGAGGGAAGTAAAACGCTCATGTCGACGGGACAAGCGAGCGTGGGCAAACTCTCCAAACTTTCGATCAACTTTTTCAAGTGCCAGCCAGGCCACCACCATCTCGGCATGATCTGTCTAGGATCCGACGTATAACACGCGTCAATACCGATGCTCCATCACTGCTACAGTTTCAAACAGCCATCCAAAGCATGAAATCGAATTAAGCCCCAGGGTCAATCGCATATCAGCCGAGATGTTCAAAGCTGCCCCATGACATCCGCTCAACTACTGCATCGTTTATTTCGTAATATCTGAGACATCGCCACTTTCCCGGTCGACTGGATGCAAGGTATCTTAGAGAAGGTGCCCAAAAAGGGTGACCTGACTGTATGTGATAACTGGCGAGGCATTATGTTGCTGTGTACCGTTCTCAAAGTTCTATGCAAAGTTATTCTAGCCCGGATTCAGGAGAAGTTCGATGTGACTCTCCGGCCGGCCTTTACTTGGTATTCATTGACTACGAAAAAGCTTTCGATCGTCTCAATCACGAGAATATGTGGGGCGCCCTGAGACGCAAGGGGGTTCCTGAGAAAATCATCGGCCTCATCGAGGCACAATACGAGGCCTTCTCGAGTAGAGTGCTGCACAACGGGGTATTGTCTTGTAGCTGGTGTTAGGCAAGGATGTATTCTATCACCGTTCTTCCTTCCTTCCTTCCAATTGGTATTACATCCCCACACTGGGACAGAGCCGCCTCGCAGCTTAGTGTTCATTAAGCACTTCCACAGTTATTAACTGCGAGGTTTCTAAGCCAGGTTACCATTTTTGCATTCGTATATCATGAGGCTAGCACGATGATACTTTTATGCCCAGGGAAGTCAAGACAATTTCCAATCCGAAAATTGCCTAGACCGGCACCGGGAATCGAACCCAGCCACCCTCAGAATGGTCTTGCTTTGTAGCCGCGCGTCTTACCGCACTGCTAAGGAGGGCCCCATATTCTATCACCGTTACTGTTTCTCAAAGCGAAATATTTGGATCCTATACCACATGTTTAGGAAATCTAAACACTCAATCAAGTTTGGTCATCTTGATCGTTGAGACAGTGATCAATTTTCAGGAATATGAGATACTCAAGGTTCTCCAAAACGTTCTCGAGTTCAGCCCACGGTATCTACCAGATCAACCAAGGCTTATGCAATGTCTTCATCATCGGCATATACCCAATCCAGTCCAATGGGCACATGCGCATCATGCAAATCCAATTTTCTCGAATACGGGATATGAATTATACTCCAATACTAGTTCAATTAAAAGTATCTACCGAACAACCAAGGCTTTTTGCAATGTCCTCAACATCAATATGTACCCAACCTGGTTCAATAAGCATATGTGCACCATGTATATCCAATTTTCATAAATTCGAGACGCTCAAGGTACTTCAAAATAGTTCAGCTCAAGCTATCTAGGAGTAATGTAAACGTTTTCGAGATCAGTTCAAAATATCTACTAGATCAATCATGTCTTTTGAAATGTCCTCATCGTCAGTATGTATCAAATCCAGTTAAAAAAAGATAGGATCCTAATTCCATGAACATAAGATGTCCAAGGAGTCTCCAGTTAGCCTTGCAAGCATAGGCGTAGGATTTCCAATCCGGAAATGGTGAGTTAGATCCGGCCCGGTCGTCACTTCTTCACATAATTGATTGCACGTCATTATAGACGAGCTGATTAAAACTTAATAGTGTCTCAATTAAACAAATAATAGGCACTTTTGTAACATAAATGTATGAACATTAATTATGACACCTTCATACGTTACTGCAAATTCATTATTACAAAAAAATAATAAAAATCTTTGCATGGCAGCTGCCGCTGCCAAACAAAAATGATATGAAGTCTTCGTTCTTCGATGTCGTCATGACGATTTGGTTGCATGACGGAAGCTAACGTCGTGCGCGTCATCAACGATGCGTCGAGTAGCAATGAAGTCACTACTA
Source organism: Armigeres subalbatus (assembly GCF_024139115.2). Taxonomy (NCBI): domain Eukaryota; kingdom Metazoa; phylum Arthropoda; class Insecta; order Diptera; family Culicidae; genus Armigeres; species Armigeres subalbatus. The sequence goes on along the minus strand of NC_085140.1, from coordinate 302,419,012 downwards.
CTCGTCGCTACTGTGGCATTTCGTGCTGCGACGATGACTATTGTCAGCCCTGTGGCGGGCGTAGAAAAGCTTTCAATTAATAACTGAGGAAATGCTAAGAGAATACTAAGTTGAAAAGCAGACCAAGTTCCAGTTAGAATGTAGAGCCATTGAAAAAGAAGAAGAATAAGAAGAAGAAGATGTCCAAGGTCCTCCAAAATGATCTTGAGTTAAGATCAAGATATCTACTAAAGAGGTGTTTGTGACGAGCAATTTGGCTGCGGACTTTTTTGTTGAAGCGTTTAACGGACTTAGATGATGACATCAAACAACGACTTCCAGGATATTTTAGCCATCCGTAAAGGCCTGCAATGGCTGGTACATGTGATGATTGAAGGCTAAATGGACTCACTGGGATATCATATCTAACATCATTCATAAGTTGTATCATTGGATAGGTCAAAGTCGTTTTGAAAATTATCAGAGATCCTGGATGTTTCGAAGAGATGTAATACAGTCGATATCGAGATGTGGAACAGATGTTCTAGGAAAATTGTTCGAAAAGACTATCAAAGTAACCGTGAAAATATTTTAGTATGTCGTCATTTGTTTCAACAATTCGATATTGAGTCTTAGAACAGTCATGGAGGGTCCATTGTAGCTTGTAAAAGAATGAAGTGATATCCTATAAGCTCGATGGAACTGTTGGAATGTTTAGTGATATACAGGTACATCGTTTAGAACTTGGTTGATTGGCCGGATCACATGTTCTGAACTGAAGGACGTTTTGGAGAACCGAAAAAGGCCTGTAGTAGCTTGTAGAAATATTAAGTGAAATCCAATCGGCTCAATAGACCTGCCAGGATCATGCAAGGATACATTGTTCAGGACTTGGACAAGTCAGGGCTATTACCCCGTCTTGTTACACGTCGAATATACATTTTCTAGGCCAAAATGATATTTTGTTACGTTGAAAATTGAACCTACTGACATAAAGAAAATTGAAACTTGAACAAATGGTTTGAAACTTTATTCAATGTGAATGAAATATTATTTTAGACTGTCCTTTCACACAAAACAACCTCATTTCTTCATGTCCATAACTAAGGTACTGGATCGTATGCTGGTAGTAACTAGCGAAGCTGTGCCAGTTTTACTTAAAACTGAGTTATCAAATCTATAGAATATTTTTAGGGAATTTCATGGACTCGGATATCCTCTTATAAGATTTTTTTCAGGCATCCTCCTTCTTTGTTTCTTCTAAGATTTCATGCAAACGTAGGTATATTTGTGATTCCAACAGATTTCTATAAACTCTAAAGCTTGCCGGGCTTTTTTTTCTCATAGGCTTGCTACCTCACATTCAGATGTGCTACAATTGTGGTTTTACTTGCATATCTTTGTTTAGATTTTCAGCTTTTGGATCCGGGCTCGGCAGTCTAGTCTAGTCTGCCTTATACACAGGAGGCCGTGGGTTCAATCCCAGCCTCGTTGTTATTTAAAAATAATGTAGCATAGAATACATCACTTTTGTAAATGTTTATCTTACCGAATTAACTTAACTTTCATTATTCATTGAAATATCGAAGGTGCGCTAGACACATCAAAAGGGCTACGTGGTCTTCGTGGCCGTGTGGTTAGCGACGTCAATAGTCTAAACACATGTGTTGTGGAGTGTGGGTTCGATTCCCGCCCCGGTAAGGAGAGACCCTTCCGCAAGCGAAAAGTTCTCCACTGTTGTGTAAATGTTCTTGTCCGTTGAAACGAAATTTGCCAAGCTAGCGAACAATTCATCACTGCGCGGAAGTGGGTAGTGTTCAGTTTCGATTCATTTGTTAATTGTGACTTCAAAATCGATACAAATACGTAAAGAATCCGCCATTGGAACTACTACAATTGGAGATGCCCATGGACTAGACCTTACAGAGACTAACACGCCTTCGCGAAACCCATTCGATCCAATTCATTTTCAACCTTCTCTCGTATTCCAAACGGAACTGTATTGGCCTTGTTTAAAACAGGGACAGCATCGGAAATTGTCGAATAACGCTCGAATGCTTTTCTCCACTCTGGGAATAGACTATCAAGCCAAGGCCGACCAATTAACGACATCTTGGAAACTAACGACTTATTGCACCCATAAATGATTAAATCTAACTCCAATACACGTGTGTTACATGGTAGCCTAACTCTAACCTTAATCTGACCACTTATCTGGATCTGTGAGAGTTACAAACGTTTTGAGGCACTTTTGTACTGGAATTTCACTGAATAGCGATGACCTTTTTTTCCCGCACGCAAAGCATTCCCAATTACGTGCTGGACAGTCTTTTTGGATCATGGGACTTCCCACATAGATGACACGTTTTACGAGCTTCACTTTTTACAAACTGTGATACAGACTTTTCTTCCTTAACACGTGGTTGTGTTGAAACAAACTTTTTCACAAAAAACGGCTGATGCGATTGATGCTGCAACGTGGTGTTTCCGGATTCAGCCATTTCTCGCTTAACTTTTCAAAAGGACGTAAGTAACATTTTTTTCATGAATTATTTTGAATAGCGCAATCAATAGCTTTCATGTTGTTGTGTTGATTGCGCTATTCAAATTTTCTTAGTTCAATGCCAAATCACACGCCATTTCGAAAGTTAGGTCGAGAATTGCACGAGGGCTCGAACTTTGTATTCCCACGACAAACCTATCTCGCAGAGCATTATCCAGAAAGTTCTCAAATTTACACGACTGCGCACGAGCCTTTATTGCAACAATCTAATCCGAAATGGATTCAGACGATGCTTATTCCGCAATCACGTTCACTGTAGGCGCAAAACGGTTGGTTAATGCGGCCACTAATTCTTCATACTTTTTGGTTTTCGGTTCCACCGGCATTACTAAAGAATTTGGGATTCTGTAAGTTTCCGGACCAATCAGAGTGACCAGCATAGCGACACGCTTTTTATCGATCACATCACAGATAGAAAAATCCACTGAAATTTACGCTAAAAATCATGCACATAAATGGAACGCCATTATTAGCGTAATTCCATACGGGATAGAGCCCAAATGTAGACAATATTTGACGTGAATCATCAATATTGCATGCAAGTTGTAAGCAAACTTGTTAGAAAGAGCACCATTTCAGCGTTAGAAAGCGTAAATTTCCGCATCTCAAGTTTTACACGCTGTTTACTTTTCATTATTTTTTCTGTGATCATTAAGTTCGAAGAATAGCTCGAGACGCTCTTTGTATTCTTCGAAACATTCACCAGGGACCTACGGTTCAATGCTTCCGATCATTCCTCCGCGGTTCACAATCACTGGCTTCGACGTATTCGAATTTTCAACTTCACTATTTTCTTCGCCGCTTTTCGGCATTACTTCACGACCACGTGATTTGTCTTCGACGAACTGACTCCAACAACATTATTGGAACTTAGAACACACGTTACCGATTTCTTCGTCGCCGACCTTAACTGTATGGTTTGAGGAATGAATGACGAGACGAAATTGCTTTTCTTACCGTTCTTTATTATTCAACGGACGAATACAAAAAGATGTCACATAAGATGCTAAAGTGGAGGCCATATAGGTACTTCCCCATACAATATGTACGTATATCGCCTCCACTTTAGCATCTTATGCTGCATCATATACGATTCTGTGTTGACTGGGGAGACTTAATCTAAAACAGGTAGCCTTTATATAGATGTTGCACCGGATATCAATAACACCAAAATGAGTTGTCAATATAATGAACCTCTGTCAAGAGATCTGATCTGCTATAATTAAAGTACACTATTATGGTAATCCAATATATTTCAGTATTGTAGGGATGTAGAGGTATTCTCGGCAACAATAACTAACATTCTTCTCCTTTCCCAACTGTCTGTCGCCGTTATTGATCTACATATTTTTGAGTTCCGCTGAAACATGCACTTCCAGAACAAGTGGTAGATCCTAATTTAATCTTGAATCCTAAATTCACAATTCGCATGGAGTTCTGATCAGTCAAAGATTTGCAACTATTTATTTGTTACCACCGTCTCGAAAGAATTAAAAAAACTATTGACAAGTATACAAGTATACAGTCAGTCTTAGATATGTTTTCAAATTTAAATTAATTCACCCACCTCCCTGAAGTAACAGAAATAATTACGTAGTTCCAGAAAATTTTCAATAATTTTATGGAAGAGTAGAAACTATTAAAAACTTCAAGACTTCTTGGAAAATCCCGGCAGGTACAAGAAAGCATGGAGCGTAGCGAGCCAGATGGGCGGACTAAGTACCTATAAATCAATTTGGCGAGCGTGAGGTGCAACCGAGGATAAAAAAATGTAGGCTCGAATCGGGTATATGTGACTTTCATCCATTTCATTTCCTTCCTAACAGAATCCAACTCCTGTGGCAGATGAGGAGCCATAAGATTAATGGCCATAAGAACGCAATCGGCACAGTTATTGTTTCTTTCGCATTATGGACCTTGACTTGACTATGAAAAGGCAATCCCAGACTTCATATTTTGGTTCTTTGTGCAACTTCGACTGTTCAGGTTATTTTATGGTCAGCATGCTCATCCTCATACTTAGTAATTCAAAGCTAATTTGTTTGCAACAAGTTGCATTCGACTGGAGACAAAGCCTTGTTGATCATTAATAAATTTGATAATCCATTAGAAAGGTCTGGGGAACATGGTATTTTGAACCAGAAAACAGTTGGAGTCTTAGTTTATTACGAGAAAGGTTGTATTACTACTAAGTAAATTAATTAAAGTTTGTCATCAACACTGCCACGACCGTGAGTACATGAGCAACATCGTTTTAGACTGTGTGTGATCGTGATGTTGGAAAAATGGAGACTCATGGTATTTCACTTCGGGCTTTAATATCTGGAATGGCTTTGGGCTTCTCGATTTAGCCGAGCATTTTAGTTCTCCTATTTATTCTAAACATTTGAACCTTCAAAATTAATCAAAACAAAACCTAAGCCAAAAATTTGATTCCATTACCGTTGCAGGACATTGAGAAATTCGCAGCATACCGCCGAAGCTGTGGCGTCGACGTCAAGATGGTTTGTTTCGACAAGTCGGAACACGTGAAGCACTTCATCCGGCATCCCCAGCAGTACATCTACAGTGTTTGCAAGTTTATCAACGATTGTTTAACCACCTACTACAACAAATATCACACCTAAGAAAATGGCGATTGAACTGGATGCGTCAAAAGTACGATCGAAATTAACGAACGAACGCCTTGCAGCCAAAATAAATAGACAAGATTACAACAGTTCCAAGAATTCGGATTTGTTTTCACCGTTCGGTTGAACTGTAGATCGGAACCGGTAGCACAACGGTCAAGGTAGTGTAGGTTTTAGGAACAAATTCAAGGAAACCATTTTAAGTAGATCACTTTGACACTACTGGACTCAGTCTAAGATTGTACGAATTGAAAGTAATTCTTCTGTTCCAATATGAGGGCAATTATTTTATTTCAAGTTTTTAATTAAAAAAATAACAAAAAATTGCACAAATTGTTTTCACGATCAGTATTATGTAGTGTTCCTAATTTTATGTACTCATCGACAACAAAGTTCGTATTATTTTATTACTATGTGTTTTAAGTAAGGCATTGTTAAGATATAAAACATTCGTGCACTTAGCTAAAAGCAAGAAATTATTCCATCACATTTGGTAGATATTCGTTGGTTCAAGCCAGTAAAACTGTTATGTGATATTAACACTAGGTGCCTATCGCAATTGAATTTCCGTTCAGCTACTTTGAATCTGAAACTGCAGATTAGCATACGTGAAGGTCAAATTATTTTAACTCATTTTCATTCCTTCACAAATGTGATATTTAACTCCATTCAACAGCTTGACTAATCGTTATGCCTTAGTTTTTTTATCGAAGTTATGATATTTTAGTTTTAGATATATTCTATGAATTTAAAATTTGAGTTCGGTTATGTAATATGGAGGAGAAACATGATTGTATTGAATAAATTTGAGTTTTAGCACCAATTTATTTGATATATGTGTTTAAATGATAGAGAAAGATCCGTGCGGTTATTGGAGTAATTTTTGCAATTCCTGATCATAATATCTGGTTTACAGTTCGTCTTTGAGTGATAAAACGGCCTACTTTTCCATACCAACGAAATGGGTGCTTTAATGAACATTATGCAACTCAAATGGGTTGCATAATATTCATTATAACACTCATTTGGGTGCTTTAATGAAAAACCAACATCAGAACAGTAGTTACATGACTACATTTTGCTGAATGAGCTTGGGTAAGTGTTCAAATAGTGTATTCTTTGCGTCGCGTAATACATGAAATTGATGAGCATGACATCAAAACTGTCCATAGGCAAGTACATCTATCGCTTCACGATTTATCGGACTATGCAATGTGGCACGGTAACATGGAATCTGATTGTTTTCTGCAGCAACATAATTTATTGGCAAGAATGATCATGTGGAGTAAATTAGACTGAACAATTTTGGTACAAATTTATCAAATTCAAGTCCATTTTTCGTCATTGTAAAAAATAGCGTGTGCAACTCATTGCAAAACTCGATTTTTTCAGCACTCGTTGTATTTATCCAACTCGGCAAGCCTCGTTGGATAAACGTACAACTCGTGCTGAAAAAATCATCTTTTTGCAACTTGTTGCACAAACTACTATTTGTTTTCAATGTAGGAACTAAAACCTCGATGAGCAGAAAGATGCAAGTAATGACTCGGTCTCTTCTTGTCATATCTCTGTGGTGGCGTGCACGTCTGGGATACTGCCGAGGAAAGGGTTGATAAATCTTAAAAATCTCAGTCCTGGAAGTTGCTGCTATCATCGCCTTTCGCTCCGGCCACAAATTTGAAGAATTTTCTTAAGAATTAAAAAAAATCTGAAGAATTTCCCGCAGTCTATAGTTTATGCAGTTTTTACATAATATGAAATGGTTGTCCAAAGAACTAATATTATTATCAGTGTAGTGCTGTCTATAATGATCATGTTGAAGTCGCTCGAAGTTTCTCCCATCCTGCTCGTTCATTTTGGTCAACAAATGGGGACGAGCGAATTGCGACTTCAAGCTGTTCATTGGAAAGGACTATTGTTTCAATCATGCGGTGCAGGATTATAACAACATTATAGCAATTCAAGCAGTTCATTATATAGTTCAATTGAGTATAGCAGCAAAATAGCGTTGAAACAACTAGTTAGGCCGATACAAATATTAAATTTATTTTATGTCCGACAGCTCTTGGAAAACACGAGTGGGGGAATAGAAAAAAAATCCTAAATGGGAATAATTGCATGAAAAATTTGGAATTAAATTGGAAATGGAAAATGATAGCAAAGAATGTTAAGAGAAAGCAAAGAATATGAATATTTGTAATATATTCAGTAATGAACTTAGCACAAGATTTATATAATTAAAAAAATACTGGAATTTATTTCCGTAGAAATTTTAGTTTTTCTTTTCGGGAAAGTTTTTGCTGTTGAATCCATAACACCATCATTTTTATAAAAGCTTTTGTTTAAGTTAAGGATGAATCTCAAATTGGTTGTACTGGGGCAATGGTGAGGTGTACTTTTGAAATCAGAGATTTGTTGTCTGAACATGAATGTTTTATGAAGGTTCGGAACTGCAGACTTCCCGGACTATGCGGAGTAGATAGGTGAAGTTTGAAGCAGTTGCTTCATCGGTGAAGCACGTCATATCAGCTCGTCATATCAAGCTCACGTTCCTAAAATTATTGAAATGCCATGCTACTTGTTAGCGGCATAGATACGGCCTTGGATAAACCAGCAGAGAGGATGCAATGGACGTTGAACTTACTCATGCAAGAAATTTGCGTGGACCAGCTGCGGGGGTTTCTATATAGTCGTAAAAAGGTCATTTCGGCTCACGCACGGCGATTGCTACCTGGGCGCTTTCTAATCCTTACACGATCTGAGATGTCTTATCAGTAACTGGTTGCAGATTTTGGTTTATCTTACTCCAAGGTAATATACACTGAAAACAACCTTGGTTTTTTAGAGTTATGAGTTATGAAAAATAAAACCGCTAAGCTGCGGAGGACGACGGAGGTCCTTCGTAGCTTAGTAGGGAAAAGCACCTGTCTAGCGTACTGGGGTCGTGGGATCAAAGTCCACCAAAGGGGCGGTTACCCCCCAATACCTTTTTCGAACGAAATCTATCACATGTTGTACATATGCATAATCGAGTTTCAGACATAGTAATTAATTTCCACTCCGGGTGGCTTAATACCCGGCATATAGGCAATTAACTTTGAATGTACATAACATTCTTCCAAACAAGTTCTAAAATAAATCTCTTACTTACTTGATACTTCATACTTAATGAGCTACAGCTCTTCGATGAACCTACGCCGAATGGAGTACCCTTCTCCAGTACCCTGGGCCAATCGCTTCCAGTCGCCCTGAACATCGAGTGCCCTCAGGTCCTCTTCAACTGCAAAAAGCCATCGTCTACGCGGCCTTCCACGAAGCCTGCGGACTCTTTCGGTTTTTTTTTACTAAATAATATCTTCGCTTGACGTTCTTCCGGCATACGAACAACGTGTCCAGTCATCGTAGTCTGCCGTGTTGTATAAGCTTAACAATATCCAGCCCTTTATACACCTGGTACAACTGGTGATTCATGCGACGCCGCCAGATACCGTTCTCCTGTTTACCGCCGAGTATTCTCCGCAGCATCTTACACTCAAATACTCCGAAAGATCTTCGATCTTCGTTTGCAGACTACGAGACTTAAGCTGGTTACGAAGTCCGTTGTCAGTTGCAATATGCCTTTTCACCTCGCGGGTAACATCATTATCGCACGTCACTAATGTTCCAAGATACATAAATTCTTCTACCACTTTAAATTTTTCACCATCTCCACGTTGATTGCCAGCAACCATGTACTTCGTTTTGCTGGTATTGATCGTGAGTCCAATCCTCGCTGTCTCCCTATTAAAAGGCACAAAAGCCGCTTCCACGGCACGGCGATCGATCCCGATAATGTCGATATAGTCCGCAAATCCCAGGAGCTTATACGATCTTGTGATAATGGTAACGCTTCTTTGCACACCAACTCTCCTAATCGCTCCCTCGAGGGCTATATTGAACAGTAGATTCGACAGCGCATCACCCTGCTTTAATCCATCTAAGGTAACAAATGACGTCGATATTTCATCCGCAACCCTTACAGTTGATTTCAATCCGTCCAAATGCATGCGAATCAGCCGGAAAACCATGTTCAAGCATAATTTGCCATAATTCATTCCGTTTCACTGAATCGTACGCCGCCTTGAAATCAATAAACAGTTGATGTGTCTGCAAGTTGTACTCCCGAAATTTATCAAGGATTTGTCTTAGAGTAAACTTTTGATCCATCGTAGATCGGCATTCACGAAAATAAATCTCTATTACTTAGCTAATCAAACTTACACAATTCAAAGGCTATACAGCAGTAGGATTGGTTTCCTCCTCAGCACTCATGTACATGTGGCATTCACACACCCACTACTGTGTTCTGAACACCTTTTAGGGTACATGGGGCAAATGTTAAGGATTTCCATCCTTGACTTGAGCACAGATCTCATTCTCATCAACTTTGTTTATTTCTCTGTAAGGGTTTTGCCGCCAGGCGATGCAGGGTCTGTTCTGCCGGCTTCCAGCACTTGCTTGCAGATTTCGCCTCTGCTCTTACGTTGTCTGTGGCCGGCCTACGCCCATTCACACTGTGGAGTTGATATTGTATCGTCGATGGGGCTCAGTATTCGGGATCCAGTTGTGAGCCATTCCGAGCTGTAAAACATAGACTTCGGGTGATGAATACTTGCAAATCTATGTGATCTCTGCCAATACGCACCAAGTCTCACTGATATATAACATCACAGATTTCATGTTAGAGTTGAGTATTCGAGGTTTGGTGCATTGCCTGGACAGATTGGATCTCTATGTTCTATGTTGATCTTGGTCCGCCGTCCGACGTTGGCTGGCTTTGGTTTCGACCTTCTCCACTGTTTGCTACTGTGCTGTGGAGTTGGAGTTTGTTGAGTGGGAGCATACGACCTGGTCTTTAAGTTTACTCTACTTGGTAGAGAGCGTAGAGCGGTAGTAGAGCAGTATCATCATCTCGTTCGATTGCTCTATGGAGGTAGACTGCTAGAGAAGTCCATGATTTCGTCGACTAGTTGACGTAAGTTGTCGAGCTAACGTTTCAGCTGATCAGCTGGATCGATGAGTGACTGACATGTCGCGTCTTTATCTATCATCCACGAATTTGTCCTTGCTCCCTTCAGGCGTCGTGAAATATCAAAATGGGAATGAATATCGCCGGTTGTTGCAAGTTTCCTCCTGCTCCCGCTTCTCATGTTTGCAGGCAGCAGCATTTGACTTACTTCCAGACCCGCTTTTAGTTGGCAGGACTAGTATTTAGCTCCTCTCGAAATGGATCAGCTGAAAACGGAGACGATGCCTTCTTGAGTCCGTAATAAATGCAGCGCTGACATCGCTTTTGACTATCATCTTCTAATTGGCGAAAACGCATTGCTCGGATTCAGCGGTATCAGGAGAGGCTCGGGCGTCGAATCTAAATAGACCGTCCAGAAGATCCAGCTGTGAAGAAATCGTTCGTTGAAGATCTTAGAACTCGGGTAGTGGATGTTCTGGAAGGTGGCAGCGTAGAAGATAAGTGGGCAGTGAAGAATGCTTTTATCGAATTCGGCTAGAAAAACTTGGGTGAGCTGCTCACTCAGCGAAAAGAATGGATTACAGAATCTGATGTAACCCGACGGATGATTTTGGAGCGTAGAGAAGCAAACGGTGAGGAAAGTGAAGAATCAAAGAGGAACAGTAGAGTCCGTCAACGGTATGTATTCCTGTAAGTGGGAGTCGGGCGCTACTGGAGACAGGACAGGCGGGCATGGGTGGACTGACCGATGAAGAAAGGATGACTGTAGCAACCGGAGGTTATTGCCTCAATTGCGCTTTGACTTGGACAGCTAAAGTGTTGGTTTGAGAACTTCGAACAGCGTCTTCAAGTATCAGCCAGTGTCAGTGGCGTAGCCACTTCTTCTTAAAATTTTGTCTCCTGGGGGGGGGGGGGGGTATGTCCAAAACCACCTCCGTGGCTACGCCACTGACCAGTGTTATTCAAAAACCACCCATCCGAGGCATACAATTTGAAGTATTGGCTAATGATCACGAAACGATATTATAAAGCCTGTCCACTTTAAATTTCGGACACTTAGGTACTGTCCAATTGATTTGTCACCATTTTTTATCAATTTGGGCGTGTTCTGATATCAGCAGATAGCGAACTGGGAATTGGGATCGACATGGAACCACAAGCCGGGGATAACTTTGCGAGTTATCGAAATACTTGGAAACCATACCGGATTCTATAACCCCAAATCGACGGTCCACTAAACAAAAATCGAAAAAACGAATCAGTTCAAAGAAATTTAGTGCTTCATCTCGGTTGACTGCGCAGGATATATCCAAGAACTACTGAGCCTAGAAGGGCAAACGGTGGATTCTCAGGAACCGGTTGACAAGCAATGGGAGGAAATTACGAGCAAAACCAGAAGGGTTGCGCAAGAAACTCTTCGTCGGAAAGGACGTCTGCCGACACACAAACAGTGTCGGAAATTATTAGCTCGTTTGTGCAAATACCGCTTTTGGATGGCATGGAAACCCTCCGAGGAAAACATGAGAAAGCTTGAAGAGGTTTCGCGAGAATACGCAAAAACTCTAAAGAGTATCGAGGAGGAAGAGTGTATGAATTTCTTCAAGGATCTACAAAAATTCCCGGTTGGAGTGCGGATAAACCGAACTCACAAATATCTAAAAAAACATCGTCAAGTTCAGCAGAAAGGGAAGAAAAAATCAAAAATCTCTATAGATGATTGGCAACACACGACAGAAGATACTGAAGATGGCCTGCCTAGACTTATCTCTGGAGTGGACGATCGGGACCTACCTAACGGGCCGTCGTTATCCGACATCCAGCGTATCCTAAATAAGATGCATAACGGGAAATCTCCGGGCCAGGATCAACTTTCAACGGAGCTGCTCAAGTATGCTGATGAAACTGTTTTGAGGCAACTACAGCGGGTAATGGATACTGTTTGGTCTACGAATGAGCATCCGTCGGACTGGAAACAGAATATCGTAGTACCGATTCCGAAGTGCCGTAATCCAACTACACCATCACAATACCGTCGGATATGCCTGTCGAGTACTGGGTATAAAATATACGCTATGTGGATACTCGAGCAATTACAAAGCTACGTGGGTGAGTTCGGAAGCCATCAAGCGGCATTCCTACCAGATAGGTCAACAGCGGATCATCTCTTCGTAGTTCAAAGAATACTGCAAGAGAAGTGGAATGAGGGAACTCCTATAGGCGTTATGTCTATTGACGTTGAAAAGGCTTTCGATCGTGTCAATCTAATAAGCTTGCCTGATATTTTGAGAGGTACGTACTGAATATTACCTTAACATAAATCTCAATTCAAATTTTCTTCAGACAAAGGCGTCCCAGATTGTGTGATCAACCGTGTCGTTACTTGTCTAAGCGGAGACATAGAACAAGTATTGTGGCAAGGCGATACGTCTCATCCAAAGCCAAGGAGAATAGGAATAAAGCAAGGATGCCCATTGAGTCCTTTTATATTCAATGTTATGATGGACGCAGTTCTATCCAGGGTTGAAGAAGAGGTTCAGGAACATCTGAATCTGAACAACTGAATCAGGATCATCAGATAACACTGTCCATCATTAGAGTCTACGCAGACGATATTATAATCGTGGTGGAGTCGATCGATGATTTAGAGATAATCTTATCAAGTTTAAAGAAGCATCTCTCCATTGTGGGCCTGCACATAAACGATTTAAAGTGTCAGGTGGTGGTGCGAAATCCTTCGGGAGAAGCACCTAGTGAAGTCGAGATTTTAGGTAAAAAATACCAGGTTCAACGCTCCCTTAAATATCTTGGCATCCAAATAACCTCACAATTGGATCGTCCTTTAACTGTAAGAGCTCGATGTAGAAACACTGTTCGGGTGTCAAAGGCAGTAATGGACTTTCTGCGAAAACGAAATCCCAGCTGGGAATTTGGCCGCGTAATATATGAGACCGTGTTGGCTCCAGCCATGTTATACGGAGCTCAAATAGCTAATCTAACAAAATATAGCAGGACCTCGCTACGCAACTACGAACGTCAGATAGTGCGAGAAATGGCATCACTTTGCTATCATGAGGATGGATTAAATCTACGACGGTCGGTAGATATTCTCCTTAGAAAACGCAGAATCACGAAAAAAGTTCGGGTGCATCAGTTACGTTTTTGGGGTCATGTTATGCGCCGTCCATTGAATAATCCACTACGCGCGGCATCTAATCTGTTTGCTCGTCGTTTACGGCCGTGTCGCCCCGCGTTCACCTGGTGGGACACCATAATCGCGAACATGAAACGATATGGTGATCTTTCATATGCGGAATGGGAAGAGATATCCAAGGATAAAGAGAAGCTACATAAGAAAATCGACGAAATATATCTGAAGCTTGAATCAACTGACGAATCCGACCTAGACGCATAACATTATTATCAATTATTATCTTGAACCAAATAAAACTGAAATTATAAAATCATTGTAATAATGCGAGTATATAATTACAATACAACGAGCACAACCGAAATGGGTGGTCATGACGATCCTGAGGGTGGTTAACATCCCTAGAAATGTGTATTTGCCGAGATTTATCTGATGAAACAAAAAGAGGTGATTCAAATATGACGTTCACTACTTATTGGGATTTTTCAATCCCCCTTCACACAAACCCCCCCCCCATTTTTCTTAGCTTTTCTGTATACCTGCTACATGTACTGTCGCATAGTCTTGGACTCTCTTCCCCTTCAAACCTCGGACGTCCATATGAAACGACCCCAGCGCTGTGATGGAAGCCGGACACTCTTGTTTGGTAAGCAATTTTTAGTGATGTTTTTATTTCTCATCTCTAATTCATTTGATTTTACATATGGGGTGAAGCGAATTTGATAACATATTTGAATATATTTAGGAATGAAAATACTTGTTTTTGAGGAAGTTTACTAGGAGAATTGAGAACACGAAGATGAGGGATTTGAGCAGATAAGACAGTTGGGCAAAATTGATTTAACAATAGACGAGACAATTCCCTGATGAATGGAGGGATATTTTACTAACAGATACTTATTTGTGAGGAGGTCAAGGTTGAATGATGTTATATACACTATACACTAACCCTTATAATTAGCTCAGCAGGCAACCACTCATAGCCCAACGCATATTATTGGCTGATGGCAAATGACGGAGGAAATACCTATGTCCCATCCCTGGATGCTGGATTACCAAGGAGTGGCATTAACCCTCTTAGCTTTGCCACTCCCAACGACACCGTCATATCGTTACGACGACAGTACATATGAAAATGCCGTATAAACAATGACACTCACATTACATACATTCACCTAACACATTAAATCAAAAATCGGTCGTGTCACTCGCTTATGGTGAATTCCAAACGACCATTCCCTTCTCCTTCTCCAACCAACTCCTTAACACCTATGAGGGCGTCGGTGAGTCGCTGGTCCCTCTTTAAGCAGGTGTCATATCATTATTATCCTACCCTTCCTCGTAACGGAGAAGATGGGCGTGGCCGGCAATGGAAGTTTTCATGCTTTTCCTACTCTGCCTTCTGATTGGACAGCTGTTTCTTCCCCAACAGCTCTCCATAAGCATTCAGATTAAGAGCGTTAAAGTTAATAATATGACAGCTTTCAGTATGCAATCTACGAAATACTCCGTTACTAACGCAACGCAACGCAACTTGGAAACCATACCGGATTGATTTACGCACCAAAGTTCGAGTGTACCACTCGATCTTGAAACGTGTTGAGTACATAGGCAAAGATAACGCAGATGATGTTTAAAATTTACAATTCGGACGACCATTCAGCTGGATGGCGTGTGCCGAGCAACAAAACAACCATCAAATACCAATAAAAATATGTAGATGTTAGAGAACATTGGTGGAAATGGGTAGGCCACATATTGCAAGGGAGCTTAGACGGAATTGGTAAGCAAGAGTCCCTTTAATATGCGTGACCTGGATAGGATATAGAAAATTTATACCGATAGATGTATATGCTGTTATTTTTATTTGAAATACTCTTGATGACAAATGTATAATCTATAAATGACATATTTCGTACCAAGATAAAAACATGTTCAAAATAAAAAAAACTAAAATCGCAAAAAAAAATTATTTATTTCGCCCCCTCAATATTTTTGGAAAGTTGAAGGGGGGGGGGTGACATAAAATAAATTCAATATTTGTACCGGCCTTTTTTTGTAAATTGAAACAACAATGTCCACGTTGTTTGAAGTAAAAATCGAAAAAAATCAACCGTACAAGAGTGATTGCGTGAGTGAATAAAATATAATAAATAACATATTTCTGGATTTCAAAAGCCGTTTAGACTTGTTTGGAAAGATCATACAGTAGCAGCAATTTTGCGCAAACAGAATTCAGAGTTGCCTGTTGATTTGTTTTTTTCAAGGATCAGATTCCGTATATTTGTAATGTATTTTTTGGAGCACCCTTTAGCTTGCATCAGAAGACATTGAGTATACTTCAAAGTTGTTGTAATAAAAAATTACGCTACTATCAGAAAGGGAAAAATACTAATCTTTTCATTACAGGATTTTTGGAAAGCTATCAAAAGGCTTAGCTTAACGTTTAGTGGAACGCCATCAAAGTGTATAGCACTTACGCAGAGCAATACGAAGAGAATTTATTACATACCAATTTATTACATACCAACCCTTACATTGTAGAAATTGTTTTATGGACATATTCGGCGATTGAATCAAAACAGCATACCTTCGCATACGAGAAGGGTAGAAATAAATATAAACAATGGTATTTATTTAATATTTTATTTAATATTTATTCATCACAACATTTTTATGTTGCTGAGTCCTTATAAATAATATTGGTTTCGTCTATCTAAATAGTTGAACTAGTTTAACTAATGTTATTTTGGTCCTATGGTTCCTCCCAATATATGCATAGCGAATCGATAGATATTCCTGGCAGCCTTTTGCGCAAACTCCTATATGAACGACAATTTTACCTTTTTTATTCAGTTTGCCGAGAATATCTGTCGTTACTCTATTTGCCATTCCCCAGGGATGACGTATTTGTCAGATATCTATTTGACAAAAAAATAAAATGAAAACAAAATAAGAACAGTACAGTTTCATCTAAAATAATGATCCATTCAACTTGGACCATCTACATTTTTTTTCAACTTAGTGAAGCTGTAGTCTTTGTGAGTAGTCTGAATAATATAAAATGAGGAGTTTCGACAATGACATGACTTTGGGCGTTTAAAGCTTAAACTACTCGATAGTATAATTTACAATGACAAGTTTGCAGGCAAATTGATGTTTTGTCTTTTCCAATGTGGAAAAGTGTCTGGAGAAAATGGCGTTTTATTTAAGTAATGTCTTTTTTCTTTAAGTAGAACATGTTTTTCCCACGCAAGTCTTTGAATAAGTATTAAACCTCGACGGTCGTTTTGAACGCTGACTCGTTTTCGTTTGATTATATTATGACCTATATTATGCTTATAAATATAACTAACTGGCATTAGCATCTAAAAAAAGTGTTTTTATTGGTGACGAGAACCAATAAAAATCAGTCTTAGTTTACTTTTCTCTTGAATGTTCTCCCCAAATAGCATGACTAGCTCTCCGATCTACGAAGTAACGACCTATCTCGAGGATCTATCGTCGACCGTACTTTCTGGAATCATTCGACGACTGCTGCAAACTTCGGTGTACGTCTTCCAGGGTTCGTATCAACTCGTCAACCCCAAACAGCAAACCTTCCTCGCAGTTTCCCAAGGTCCAGCGTCTACGATGATCGACCTTTACACCCACGGGCAGCGGTAAAGCTTTGGCAAAATCTATCAACCACACGCCTACTTTGTGGTCGTCGTACACGATGAAAATGCTGCTGCCGACCACCTGGTGCCGCTGGAAAAATTCCGACTTTTCGATCAGCGTTCGCATTTGTTTCAGTCTTTTGGTCATATCCTTGACGACGCTTTTGCGTCCGTTCACGAAACTCGATATGGTTTTCTGAATTTCTTGACCGGTTTTGACTGTCTTCATGTCGGTGACCGGCGAGGAGCCACGCATTTTGAGGGCCTCTATCCGGAAGCCTTTCTCGTGGGACGAGGACATGTTCTCCCGGAACAACATGTACCGCAGCTTGGTGATGGCTTTCTGCTGGTGTTCTTCGGCCGTCGGTGCCGTCGGGTCGATGGCGATCATTTTTCGGTAGAGATCCTCGCGAAGTGTCGTGTTGGAGACTTCGTTTTCCGAAAACGTGCGGAAGCCGACCTTGATGTCCATCACGTTGGGATCGTGAAAACCGTGTAGGAGATCCTGCAGTTCGATGAAGTGTTCGCCCTCGAGCCGGTGCAGCCCGAGGAACTTGGGCACCACCTTGCAGGCGTGTGAGTCAACGGACAGCAGCCGATAGGCGGAAACCTCGGCGTCATTGGGACCGGAAGTGCGCTTGCGAACGATGCCATTGGCCACGGGGGCAATACTGTAAAGGGGGAGAAGAAGAAAGAGGGGAACTGTGATTTTCACTCCATGTTTGCGATTGGCGGTGGTTGTGATGATGAAAAGAGTGTAAAAACGTGTTAATCATATGCGATTTGGTGGGTAAACATCATGACTCATGGAACACCTGTTTGGCGCTATGGTGCCCCATATGGTATGCGATATGCGTCATTGCCAATTCAAGGGAGTATTCTTTCATCATTTGTTTTGAACAAATTTGCAGCAGCAGCATTGCCAAATAAAAAAAATATGGATAGTTTTGATTTCAATTAATTCTACTACTTTATTTGCATCTCAAAAGATACACACATTGCAACCTCATAAATTTGTTGTATTGTTTTTGATACAATTGATCGAGTTCTGTATTAAGTAAATTTGGGACTCATTGTTAATGCATTCTTTAGATAATAATTAAGAGCTTCTGAGAAAGTGCTTGTTTTAGTTTGTGATACGATCTTTTGACTAAGGGAGTTACTTTGAATTTTTGATGCTCTAAAAAATTAAAGGGAAAAGTATCAAATATGAAACAGATAGTTGCCATCCAACTATCAACAAGACACCAGAAGGTGAAAATGGAAATTTGATGGACATTTTTGTTATAATTCTTGCTCATTCTTGTTTCAAAATATCCAAAGCGCAGATCCAAAGTAATTTTTTTTTTACGGAGAAGAAATATTCATATACAATATACATATTTGTATAATTATGACTTTGCAAATGCGTGGAAGACTTCGACTTGACAGACTTCGAGTACTTCTGCTCCGTTGTTTCAAATGTTCACAGTTACATATTTCGAATTCCATGGTGACGCAAAACCTTCGAGTGCTTCACAGACTCAAGTTCATCAACCGTCTTGAAAAGCATGTCGATGAAACAAAACGAAGAACACACAAAAACGATGAAATCAAATAGGTTACAAGGCCGTGTCTGTCTCAGAATTAGTAAAACAAATATTTTTTCCTCGACAAGAACGTCGACCGTCATTTGTTTGTTGGTCTGCTTCTTTGTTATTGAGTAAATTACCATCCAGGTTTCCAGCAGTACACCGTTTTTGAGAACCTCTGAACTAACGACATTGTTTTTAGGCAAACACATGTGTCGTAATCGCATTTGAAAATGCCAACTGAAATCATTAGTTTCGCAAGTCCAGATCACGCTGCATTTCCAGGGCACGACGTCATTTTCTGCCAACGAACTACAGATTTCGCCACTTTCAGGCTCGTGATCTGGCTCGCAAATTTTGTGTGTGAATGTTAATTTGTTTGGTGACGCGAACCACAGCTGGTTTGGTTTGACGTCACCTTGCTATCGCCATCGATGGTGGCAATTGGACCGGGGGGTTGCGAATTTATGCACCGAATAATGACTTTTTTTTCTAGCGTGGGTTTACGTCTTTACTGGAACCTCGTCCTGCATTTCAAATTCAAGTCATCTTATTTTTCACAGAGGTGTGCGCCGGTAAAAAAAATCGTCGGATGCGGAGTTTGTCGTAATCTTGACCGGCGCGGCGGCGGGGCGGTGTTTTCATCGTTACGGCGGCGAGAATCAGCATGGTAATTTTTTAAAATAAAACTTGTTTTCCCCAGGAACAATTTTCGGATTTTTGAAGAATTTGGTTTGGTGAAGAATGGTTTTTCAAATGTGAAAAATATGACCAGCCTACAGGAGATTATAAAATTGATGTTCCCGAATAGTATACCTTCCATCATCGAAATATTGCGGCGGTTTTATGGGCGGCTGGAGTTACTGATGGGTAAAGTTCATCGTCAGAATGACTCGAAACACTAACTGGTCGTACACTAATTACGTAAGCATCTATGAGGGGAGGGGGGTCTGCCATTTTCTTACGCAACATATAAATAAAAAATGATTTGGATGGGAAAAATCTTACATGGGGGGAGGGGGAGTTGAAAACAGAAAAACTGCTTACGTAATAAGTGTACGGCCCCTAACCTCGGGATGACGTTCCAGCAGCTATGTGACCACCTCGAGGCTACAAACCTGCGAAGCCATTTTGCGAATCCGACGTTGTTGGAGGAGTTACAAGAAAAAGTTGCCTGCGGCGATGAATCTGGATTGGGTTTGATGGAAGAGGGCGTATGCAGAGTCAAACCTAAAAGAATTTCGGGAATTTCATGGAGAGTTCACTACACTTATAGTTCCAAAAAGAGTGATGAGTGGAAAAAAGCAGGCCAAAACAGAAGGGCAAATTTACTCCTTCAGTGAATCGGAGACAATCCCACAGTCATTCCAGCACAGTTCGATGAAAATCGCCGCAGTCTCATGCTGAGAACACGCTGTGAGCGATTGATCAGGCCCAGGAAACGTTCAGGAAGGAAGTAGTCGGAAACTAACCACGTGGAGCCCGACCTACGGAAGTGTTATACTTGTCCACCGAGCCCGCTGGTCCCTGCGCTGAAAAACAGTTACCGGAGGACTATCTATCTTGGATGTCAGAGCTGTGTGGAGGAATCCCGGGAGCCGCTACCGAGTCGTTCAACAACAGCGAATGTTCGACCCAAGACTAATCAGCAATCACTGGTGAGGCGAGTGTGTAAGGATGGTGAGCCCCGTGCTGATGTCCGACGACCCCCGTCAATTATCGTCAGTTCACATGCGACGAGTACGTAATACCGATTGTCAAGGAGGTGAGGATCTAGGGAGGTCCGGTTGGTTCGTCCTCGCTCTCTAATGCCCAATATCCGATGTGGTGCAGCCCCGTCAGCGAGCACGAGGGACGTCTTCCTACGGAATTCCCGGGTCGAAGGGCAAATGTATTTTCCAGCCCCTCCTCTGGTTTAGTGAAAGTGGGCAGTGAGCAGGTAAAATACAAGCTAGTTCCGTAGCCTGGTTCCGAGCTAGTTGACAAGCCTGTCAATCACTTTGACAAACACGATATTGAAGCTAGTGGGATCTTGATCGGGAACCTGGTTTTCAGGGATTGGAGTCACTAGATTCGTTTTCCTATCATCCACGTAAGATCCCAATGAGGTTTAAGAATAGTGTTTTACTTCAAAGGGGCAGATGCTTTAGCATTGGGTACTCAATCTCATCAGGCCACGAGGGTTTCCGTTGCTCGTAGCAAATATTATATATTAACAATATAGTCCACTCTTGCAAAAAACAGGCGAACATGACTAAAGCGCTACAACGGATGGCGGTCGAACTATTTTAATACAGCAACGCGTGGTGGCACATCGTTGCTTTCATAAAGGCGCGTCGAGGCGCACCGTAGCTTCCATTTCAAGGCCATCGTTGCTTCTTAAACAATCAAAACAAAATGAAACACTAAACGTCATATCTTTTCGATTTATTGGAATACTTCAAGTGGCCACCTTTCTGGCGAATTTTCATTGTTTGCCGCTTTTTATTTGTGACCAAACGATCTGATGGAAATACTAGTTTTCATGCAGATCCCATATATCGTTTCAAAGTATGATCAATTGGTGCTTCTTATGGCTAGTTCCTAAAAAAAACTCAAATGGCTAGTTTTCCAAGAGCCTAAAGTTTTTCAAATTTGCTGTTCGTGATTGTTCTTGTTGTTAATTTTAACATTTCCCGTTCAATATCCTTAAGCCATCACGTGTACTCTGGCCCTTTTTTCATCAAACAAGATGGATTCATTATCATTCGACCGCCTTCACCGGAAGGATTTATAACCTATTCAAGTTCATGGACAAACATTCAGCTAGCTCATTATTAAACTACTCGAAAGCCAGCTTCTTTTGCTTCTGGTGAACACGTAACGGACAAAAAATCAAAAAATAATCGGACCAACACAAGAAAACACATAATAAGCTTAAAATTCGCACTTTTCAGCAATTAGAAAAGTATGTGACTTTTCGTGATCTGAGAGAAGGAGAGAGGAAGGAAATAACCCAATCGAAAGCTATACGAACACTCTTACAGCAATATAATTTTAAACTTTGTAACAACTTTGTCGAATTTACTGTACCTTCTATTGTACTCTGATAACGAGCTTTTATCGGAGCTCAGAGACACAAAGTGTTATTATCAGACACCAGCTCGATAAAATAAGGGAATGTCTTCATTTCATGAAAGTGCACATGAAATACAATAAATTTTCGATATTTTTAGGGTTTTAATTCTGAAATAGACTACGAAAGTAAAATAACATTTCAACCAGTCTCGTCAACAACACAACGCTGCGACTACGTTTCATGTTGGGCATCTTTTCCGATGGTAAGAGGTTTGGAATGTCAGACTCGTCAGAATACTCCTAAAATAATGAAAATGTAGATGTCCATCGATATTGAATACTATTATTAACTTACCAGAATCGAGAACATAATCTTTATACGATTTCTGTCAACATGTTTCTTGTTGACTCTGTTGTTTACCATAGGACAGTGAAAACTCAAGGTTACTTAGATCGTTTTCACTAAAATAGTTAGACTTCCAATCACCAGTTGGCGTTGCACTAAGAAAAGTTGTTCGCCAGCGGCTTGTATGGGATAATCATGAGTGGACTATCTTGTACTTTAAAATCTTTGCACCTAGCTAGAGCAAAAGTTAGCAGAGCAAGCAAGAAAAGCTGATTGATAAGAGCTAGCTGATGATCTGGGGAGATCTGAAATTCTCTATGGTCAAATATTCTCGATTGATTAACCTTTTGAATTCCGAGGGATGTCGTTTGCTGGGATTAGTACAGTCAAACCTCCATGAGTCGATATTGAAGGGACCATCGACTCATGGAAATATCGAGATGTGGAAGAGAATTTCTTTGGAAAGCTGTTTCGAGGGACGATCACAGTAACCCAGAAAGTATTATTTAATATGGCATAATTTGCTTCCATGAGTCGATATTGAGTCATAGAACATCGACTCAAGGAGGTTTGACTGTATCGCAAAATAATCACCGAGAGCATCGACGAGTTCTGGTGGATCCAAAATTATATGACCATCCATTTCGAGGATAATGGGGGAAGACCTTCTCTTCCCGCAGAGTGAATTGATCTTCCTGCAGCAGCTGTTTGTGAAGAATTCAGTGAATCGAGGTAATCCTCCCACTGCTTCCTTTTAGCGTCTCTAATAGTGATCTGACACTACCAATGATTATCTTTATAAATCTCCAGAGCACGTACTATAGACGGATGGTTAGGAGGAAGTCTCCTCCTGAGAGCTCGAAGGGTCTGAGCTGCTAACAGCTCTTCCAGTCTCGTCGGAGGAAGAGGCCGGAACGTTAGTTTTCAGCGAGTTCCGCAGCAGTTGTTAGAAGTGCTCTCAATCAGCATCGTCAAAGCGTCACCATGGACGGAAGTGGAAGTGGGAGTGAAGGCATGGGCAGAAACAAGCTAGTTTTTGTGGTCTATAGGTTTCGTGAAAGACGATATGGATTGGGATGCGACATTGAGTAAATTTTCTACCAGATTGGTATCGGTCGTAAGGATATGCATTCGCGTATTACATCGGAACGCCGAAGAATTTTTTGAAGAGTACCCAGAAGTCGTCCAGGGAATAAACAGAAGGCATGTGTACGTGGATGGCTACCTTGATAAAGCAGATATTCCACAAGAAGCAACAGAACGATAGAAACAAGTAAAGTTTATCAATTCGCAGGCTGGGTTCAACATGCGAAACTGGGTAACGTAACATAGTTGAAGTTGCGCATTCTAGCATAGCATTGTTACGGTGTACTTCGTAGGTTGGACACTAGTGATACTCATGTTTTTCTTTTGAAATCCCTATTCAGATTGCTATCAGAAATCAAGGTGGGTTTGGTCCTTGATTTCAATCTAGGATAAAAATCATAAAAGCATGAGGATTCAACTCCTGGCTACGCCCATCTTCACCGTAACTTGGGAGGGGAAGGAAGTGTTGATGTAGTATTTACTTAACGAGAGGCCCCCAACTCAGCGACACCCTCATAAGTACCACGGAGTGGAATATTGGGGAAGGTATTCGTTGGGTCAGGATTTGCCTGTAGCTGACAATGTGACCTTGGTAGATCTTACACCGTAACACAACACGCAAAGGTGTCTACCCAGCGTTACGGGGAGTAACGTAACATAGTTGAAGTTGCGCATTCTTGGCGAAAACTCTGAGCAAACATTGAGGCCTCTAGATGGCGATCAAGGATAGGATCGAGAGAGCGTACTCGGAATGCTTTGGGACCCGATCGAGGATTGCTTTGATTCCTCAAATAATTGGCATGAGAAATGGAGAACCGTCGACCAACCCAGAGAATGGCCTCACTGCTTGCAAACAGTTGGAACTAAAGAGGAGTTAAGAACGCAGATCTTATTGCACCACATTATTGTACCGCATATTTTGGTGAACGTTAGCCGAATATCCAAATTGGAAGGTGCAAACAATCGCGATTGTTCATCGTTTCATTTCAATTTTAATTGCAGACTTTGGGTAAGAACTCAATCGGTAGAAGTAGTGAAAGCGACACCATGGCACGAGGAAAATCTTATCCAACAGCTTCCGGCGAAAAAAGTACCATAGAATAGTACAGTGAAAGCCCTTTGTACAGGTTTAAACCATTCGATACGGGGTCAAGAATAGGTTGGTCTAACCGGTAGTACTGGTATTACCGACCAGTATTGAGTACCTAAAATACCGGTATTAGAGACGGATAAATACCAGTATTTGTGATATTTAAAATTTTGCTGACAGTATAAAAAAATTTAATATTTTTTACCTAGATACAGAGGCGCATCCACGTTCCAAGTCGTGGGTAGGACAAATAGGAAAGGCTAATTTGAACAAAAGTTCTGGTATTAGCATTAGCATCGAGCGATTCGCATAAATTCGTATGTGTTACAAGCCTAGACTGTTGTTTGAGAGTAGCATCTTCGATGGAATCCTTACTACAGAGACACTCTCCAACAGTCGATCTGTCCTGGCAACAAGCCTGCAATTATTTTAGGGAAAAGGATGGACACCATTTAAGAAAGGCCTGTGTCACAGGAGTTTTGCAACTGTTAGTGTGGAAGGCATAACAGTAGGAATCGTTTTGGTTGAATACGAAAAACAAAAGAAAAAACTAAGACATGCAGAATAGAAAAAGGATGAGCCTGCGATCGAGCCCAACACCTCCTGGTTATAAGCAGAAGCGATAGCCACTAGACCACCGAGCTTGTCTCCGATTTGGGCAACCGAAAGTACATCCGTCCTATGTTGATATGAAATCCATTTCAATATGGAACAGTTATACTTGCGGTGGCAATATAATCAATTCTAAAATATTCAATCAGGACTTGTAAAGGTCTTGCGGAGAATTCTTACATAATTTGAGATTTTTGTTACAATTTTCGGGACAAACATTGTTTTTCCAAGATAATTAAGACATTCCAAGAAGCTGACATACAGGAATTCTTACGATTATTGAACATCTTTACAAGCTTTCAGCAGAAGTCATGGATCACAGAAATTTGTATAAATCATCAATAGTTTCAATCAATTATTGCTAACTTCTAGGATTTTATATTTAATTTCAGAAATTGTTATGGATCTAGCGCTTCAAAGCAAACTACCAAGAATTGCATGATTTTCAAGTATTCTTTTTGGGAGCTCAAAATCCTTTACCGACTAGATTTCAAGCTGAGTGTGGGATGTTTATAGTTCCTCAGCTTATGGTTCCTCAGATATTAATAAATCTTTTGAAGTTTGTATAAAACTTTTTCCGTGGGCTTTTAATAATAAATTTACATAAGCTTGCTTTGTTTATCATAACTTCCAAAAATGTTGATTAATCACATTTGCAGATTTCAACAACTTCTGGCTTACCTCTGGAAAACCTTAACACAAAGGATGTTTTCGATCATTTAGTAAACTGGGTTCAATCATTTAGCAGTTTGTCAATAAGTCATTTCTTTAGCTTAATTCTAAAACGTGTTTTATGGTGGACTTCTTGTGCGAAGCTATTGCTACAACTTTGCCTAAAAGTTCGTTGTTTGAATGCCACTTATAACGAAGTTATAGCACTAGGTACAGTAACTTAGATTAAATGATTTAAATTTTGTTCTTATTCAGTAGGAGTTACAGCAACTAGCGCGTTCACTTAGTTTTTAGTGGAATTCAAACAACGGTTTTTTAAACTTTATTGAAGTGTTTATTCAAAGAGACATCGAGTTCATCACTTCAAACAACCTTCACACTAGAAGTCCACCATACAATACATTTTAAAATTTAGACTCTGGAGTGGATTATTAACATACAAAAAAATGATCGAGCCCAAATTACTAAATGAACGAAAACATTCAGAAACAGAAATCTCTATAATTATTACTAAGACTCTGATAAACTTTGATATCACCATTTGCTAACAAATAGATTCCTACCAGCCAATTACTTCATCTTACCATAATCGTGGGTAGGACAATGCTTTGACTGTCCCACCCAGGAAAATTCATGCGTAGGACTTGTCCTACTTGTCCCACCCACTCCCGGCGCCACTGCCTAGATATATCACCGTGCCATAAACACTTATTACACGCATGAATGAAACTATGCACAAGTAAGCATAAACGTCGTCAAGTTCACGCTGCAGAAAAAAAAACAATCTTCATTGAATATTTACATAATTTTCAACCACAATTCCAAAACAGGGGTTCAACAAACACGCATTTTTTTCCATCTGAGGTCTCTTGAAACCCTCTTGAAATCGTTTGAGAACCAGCAGAGTCTGAACCAGATTCGGGAGAGGTAAAACAAAACACGTGCGTACTGCTACGAGTTTAAACGTAGGAATGGGCGATACCGATACGATATATCGGGAATCGATATTTTCGCTCCGATTAATCGATATTTTGTATCGATTCTTATGTTCGATATTAGACCGTATCGATTTTTTGTAGCTGATATCGGATTTCGATTTTTTGACGTAGAATTGCGTCATTCGGTAAGATAGATTCAAAGTTTAAAATTTGGGACCGTCACGAAAAGAGGTCAGGAAGTACGAGCCAACAACTCAGTCGTTTTTCAACGGATTCCGGTGATTTTTGTATGAATCGATCATTAAACTATCTAAGATTCTATACAACTATTGTAAACAATTGATTCAATGCATTTAACTATTATATAGAGTTGGGCAAAGAGTGAAGCCAAATCTACCTATTGAACTGTCAAACTGTCTACCTATCGAGTAAAGTAAACAAATGCCTAATAAAGTAGCAAGAAGAAACTAACTTATTTGCACTCTACAGGACAGGAAGCCTGATTATCGAATTTAAAAGCTTTAGAAGTGAACACTCCCGTGAAGTCACTTGGAGGGTTGAACAAAAATGCAACTGCAACAAAAATGCAACTGCAACAAAAATGCAACGGAAGGCAGGTTCCTCCAACAGAAACTGTCTAAGCCCAAATGGTTTCCAAGGACGGCATATCGTATAGGACTTTTGCGCAATCTGAGGACATCCGCCTGGGAATAGTCGCACGGGGTTTCAGTAGGATTATAAAAACAAACGACGGAAGCAGGCAAAAGGTTGAAACGTATCACAATTTCGATGTGATGGGGTTCCGAGCTGACTTCGATGAAATTGAAAAGGGACTACGAAAAATCAGCGCCAGCTTTGTCGAATGGACTCCTAACGAATATCGGCGATTTATATATGTGAATGTTCATGACTGTAAGAAAACGTGGAACTTACTACTACTTTGGTTAACCAAGCGGATGAGATTTTAAAGCATCTAATCATTCCACATCTGACGACCGCGGAAGGTGCGTCTATTGATGATCTTTCTGGTTCATCGGTTAAAGAACAAGTCGGGAAGAGACTGCAGCGGAGCAAAACACTACGTTGACACCAAGAACCTTGCAAACAATCAGTAAAGAATTCTCCTACTATGAATATGAAGGGATTAATGGCAAGTACTTGACACTGATTTTCTACGCTTTCGGAACCATTCGTCCAACCAGAGTGGAAATTTCAGCAGCTGGCAACATTGCCAACAAAATACGGATATCGTGATGAAGCGCTCAGTATGTTATCTCCGTACTTTGCCCAGCTCA
The DNA here is from genome assembly GCF_024139115.2 of Armigeres subalbatus. Classification (NCBI taxonomy): domain Eukaryota; kingdom Metazoa; phylum Arthropoda; class Insecta; order Diptera; family Culicidae; genus Armigeres; species Armigeres subalbatus. The sequence continues at coordinate 302,391,358 of NC_085140.1, read as the reverse complement.
GCAAGCAATGATTTTAACATTTGAAGTTTGTCAATAAATATAGTTTTCACCCAAAAGTCAAAATCAAAAATTTTTTTTTTATTTCTGAAATTTTCACAAATATCGATATTTCACCGTTATTACCGGTATCGATTCCTCCAAATACCGAATGCCGGTATTTTTCAAAAATGGCCAATACCAACCACCCTTGTCAAGAATGTAGAACAGCGAATCCCTCATACGCAGCATTCGATGGCCGCTTTCCCGTCATTCTGCCGAAAGGTAATTACACCGTATTTTCGATTACTATCATAGGAGATTTGGACACGCGAGCAAAGAAGCAATATTGAATGAGATTCATTAGCGATAGTACATTCCTCTTAAGCTCTTGCTTGCGTACGAAAACAGGAATTGTCAAGGAATTGTCAAAGGGGCAAGAAAGCAAGCCGCAGACTTCAAAAATGGCATCCCTTTCGAAACACAGCCTGACTCTCTACACTCTGAGGTAAATATATGCTAACTGCGTTTCTCCTGGTTGACCCCACATTTATTAACGTGCAGTTTATACTCGATAAGTATAACCTCCGTATCCTCGCCGTGTAACGATTTAATTTTGCAAATATTACTTTTTAACTCTAGCTTAGTATAAACTTTGAAAATATGAAAAATGGTTTGTTTGTTATTAGAGGTTTGGTCTACTTCTGAGTGTACGTGAATATGTTTAGCTACGAAGGAATAAAAAGGTCTGGTAGGGAAAAGGGAAACACTACGTTAGTTGGCCTACAGCTTGAGGCGCTTATTCCAAATCATCTGCTTTTTTGGAGAACCTGCGGGCAAACTGGTTTGGGGAGACAAAGTTAGTGGAGGCTGGAGACTTGTTGTACGTGGCTAAAGGCTATTGACGATCATGGGCTCGCGGTAGAGTTGTGGAAGTTACTGAAGGAGGGGATGTACTTGATGACTGAAGAGACCGATATATTACTATATTACTATACTGCCGTCATACGCATATTTGTCCCATGTTTGCTGGGATTTCCTATGTACATGGGACATTTATGCGTAGAACGGCAGTATAGTAATCAATCAGGTGGTATGAAAATAGGTTCGATTTCTCTGCACGAAAATAACCTAAAAATCACTGATACTGCATCAGCTGTACTGTAGATAGAAGAACACTGGCAATGCCCATCATGTTGATAGTTGTTGACATACTGAGGCTTTAAGTTTAAAGTTATTGGATATAAATAATTTGAACCGCACTATTGCAAAAAAAATAGTTCTTCAACGTTCTGATGCAAGTGAAAATGACGATGGTGATGGTGTGGTCCAATTTTAGATCGTGTTAAGTAGCATACCTTTTTGGGTGACCGGAAAGTTGTAGCCAACCGGAGGGAATCGCAGGAGCGTTGTGCTCCAGTAGGACGGGACTAGCGGGGGCACTCAGCTCAAGAGCGTTCTGAAAGAAATAAGAATAAAAAAATACATTTATTACTAATTTGTACTGTATATAATCGTATGAGTTAGGAACAGTGCTGCAAATGATACTCTAGCATAGCAGAAACACTAATGCGATAGAAATATTAATCAATACAGAATGAACCATAGAAAGTTTACAGGTAAAAGCCTTAAATATTCTATTATATATTATAGGAATGGTTTGCCGATTCTTTTGAATTTTGTTTTAAATTTGATAATGGCAATGAGGCTTTAACATATATTTTTAAAATCTTGTAATGTTTAAATGATGATAATAATTTAACGTACACAGAATATTTTGACTAATTTTATTTTCAAAACTCTCATCAAATAATATGTAAAACAAAATCGGCCAAAGCCATTATTCTCCCTTATTGTTTTCTGATTGATTATAATTTATAAATAATCCATTCCAGAGCATGGTAACATCTCACACTTCAATCGATATTTTTGTCCATAAGAAAAAGAAGTAGATTGACGTACTTCTTTTGAATACAAACTGAAAATCGTTTCGTTTTGCCTCTTTCTGAATTCATTGAAGTGAAATCAAACTGATAAGAGCATGAAAACCTAAATTAATGACACTATAGTGGCGGTGGTGCCTTTCTCGTGCATTTTAAAAGGAGATATAAAAATAGACGAGAAATGTAAAAAAAAACTACACTTAAGGGAATACACATATGAGTACCAGCAAAATTGAAAATATTTTGTTGAACTTGGCCGACTGGGGCCTCTATTTAAAAGTAAATTCAGATTTCACATATTAATCAAACCCAACACTTATCCGCTAATCTGCTACATCGTTGGCTGATTTGTCGATGTGCTTCTACACCATTGGAAAAGAAGACTCGTTCCTTCAGGACTCAAAAGTCAAAAGGCGTGTTCACTGCTTTTCAACCAATCGTAGAAGGCCTCGGCCACATCTGAACAAATCATATGAGGCCACGGCACGAGACGCCGCATTGACGTCAATGCGGCTCGAATCTCGAGCATTGGATGGGGGACTATTATTGGACTCCATTTAGTGCAGCGGACAGCATTTGGTAATTATTGGACGTCAGCTGATCAGTGCACACATACAAAGAGGCGGAGTCGAACAAACTACCAATGCTAATCGGAATGAAATGGGGTCACCTTAGTGAAATAACATTGTGACATTATTTATTACCGAAAGTGATTCTTAATATTTTTGTAAGAAACAAAAACTAATTCGCTAGCGGTCGTTTGTTTTTTTATTCATACATTTTATGGCATCACAGCTCGTTTTAAACAATAAAAATGAAAGTACAATTGAGAGAGCACGATGCGCAAAATTCATGACATGATTCGAAATTATCTCAACTCGCGTCGCGTCACCGGCGGGGCCCGGATTGGTGGCAGCCCGGCAATACATGCGAACAAAGATCGATCGCGATTGGCCGTTATCAAACCGGCGGCGGCGATGGTGTACTATTTTTATTTCGATGGCTTTTCCACCCGTTCTGATGCAATTGTAATTGCATCTCACATAAGGACGAATGGATGCGCCAGTCAGTAGTCGTCGATTGATAACGATTCGTCAATCTACGTCAAACAATTTGTCAATCATAGATTCATTCGCCGGGCTGGTGCACTCCAATGTCGTCTAAATTTGTAATGGATCCACACACACATAGCTCACGTGGCCAAGTACGAGACACCGAGAACGTCCTTACTATTGAGCTCGAAATACGAGTCTATAAAGTTAAAAAGTGGTGGTATTAGATGGAATAGTACTGACTAGTCTTATGGTAAGTGAAGACATTTTATTATACAAGCTCACGTGGCCATTTTATGAGTTTTTAGAATAGTAGTTATTATTGGAAAACAATGCACTGTTTTATAACTTTTCATATTTTTCGTTGGATTTTTTTTTTCTATTTTGTTATTTTTTATATTGTTTTCGAAAAAATATAGGTATAAATATAGGATTGGAAATTTTAGCATATTTCATTGCAAATTGGGCATTGAAAATTACCAGTTTGTTATCAATGTTTATGGAATTTCCATTTAATTTGCGGAATGTTTGTGTTTGGTCATTGCCTTGATTCCTTTGAAAGCAGTTTGTCCTGATTCTGTATTATTTTCAATCATTCGCATTTTTATATGTACTTTAACTCTTTGATAATCATCAGAATGGTTATTCTAGCGAGGGCACTTGAATGTCCGGTTCCCATGCTATTTGTTAACCTTCAATAATAAACCATTATTTTCTCATTTATTTAAACGAGTACCTCCTTTTCCTGAATAAATCATACGCACAACAAACCAGCACAGCATTCCCCCATTCATTGCCAAGTGGCAAGGTACCAAGTCCATCTCTCGTAATGTCCAACGCATTGACCCTAGCAGCAGCAGCATTTTAATCACCCAATTCAAGCGAACGACAACAGAGCGCGCGCACGCGTTCGTCGTTCGCCCGTCCATTTGAATCCTCCTCGCTAGCGGCGCAATCGCACAGTGCCCCACGAATTAAACTTCCTCCTCCGCAAATGGCTCATTAATTACAATAACAACGGTACCGGCACACTATGGGGACATCCGCGGAAACAGGAGACAAATGTTAGTTTTATTTCAAATGATTTTAGATTGAGTTTTCGGAATACGTCTCCGTTATCAAGTTTCAAAACTATTTGAAAGTAAGATCCCTGGGAAAATTTCAAAGTAACGAGCAAAAAAGGCAGATATGGTGCATGCGGTTTCGTGGGAGCTCGGACCCCAAGGCTTCCCTATATCGAAAACTTTGCAAAAAAGACGTGGTACGAAATTACATTTATGCAACACTCTTTATTGTTTATGGAGTATTTACAATTTTAAAAATTCAATTTAATTAAGTTATAAAAAACTCTATGTTGCACTCAATCACGAAATATGGTGCCATGGAGTCGCGCCGGATCACAGAAACATGCATCCTTATTCTTCTTGTAATTCTGTTTTCACCTCATACTGAATATTATCCATTTTTGTTCGAAGAAGCATATTCAACATATTCAAGAATATTGTAGCAAGTATCAAAAACTTTGTGAAAATATTTACAAATTTCGAAACATCCCTATAAAATTTAAAAAACAATTCTACACTAAAAAAAATCAAACAGATTTTCGTCAAAACTTCATAAATTCTAAATAGAATAAAAAAACCTCAAATGAAAAAAGAAATCATCGCAAAATTAAAGCCCATATTAATCCTCCTAGCGTTTTTGATGTCTTCTTTGTGCATTCTCAAACTTCTCATTCTCTTGCGCAAACATTTGAAAAAAATCCTAAATTTTGTCAAAAATTTCGAAAAGAATCCCCTGAACTTGAAAAATGTTGCCAACAAAAAATGAAAATGTTAATTTTGTCGCAAATTTCGAATAGGGACACGGCAGGTATTTCCGTCCATCGTCGTAGGGGCTAAAACCAACGAAAGCAACGTACATTTGCTAGAACTCCACTATAGCAGAACGTTTCTCCTGAGCTTACGATTTGGTACGTATGAGTTTTACAAAGAAGCGTCTCTTTTATTGGTTTTCGAGACTATGACGAACAGACGAAAATACCTGCCGTGTCCCTACATCGTCGCAAAATCGCATCAAATTGCGATGTAAATTTAATGTACAAGAAAGCCCAAAATCCGAACTATATTATAAAAATCATTTTATTTTTTCAAAACATTCAAACATCGATTATCGTCAGTTTTGTTGAAAAATCATCCAAAATATCCTTGAGTTCAGGTCTTGAATTCTACCATAGAAGCGAAAGGTAATGTGCACATAAAAATACTTAGAGTGCATCCTACTCAGTTCAAAGATATCAAATGACTCATGGGAAATTTTTCTGCGTGCCCCATAGTAACATTCCTGAATGCGCGGAATATTCTGAAGTTCGGCTCGTAAGACCTACGCAACAACGGCCTCTAAAATGATTTCGGCAGCTATAAAAATGTTTCCCAACAGATCCTTGGATACCTGCCAAGAAACGTTGTACCGATCTTTCTGCATTTCAATACACTAAAGGCCATCCAAAACGTTCTTGAGTTCAGGTCGTCAGATTTACAATCAAGTAGAAGCGCAATGATTGTTTCAAATCAAACTCAGGTCGTCCTACCCGGATCAAAGAAATCAAATGACTTATTGGAAATTTTTCTGCGTGCCCCATAATGACAATGCGCGAAATGTTCTGAAGTTCGGCTCGTAAGATCTACGCAACAACGGCGTTGAAAATGTTTTCGGCAGCTATCAAAAAAATAAAAAAAATAAATAACATCGCCAAATTAAAGAAGGCGGGAATTCGAAAATTAAAAAAAGGCAAAAATTTTGAAGAATAATTGTTGAATAATTTTCAATAATGTTGCAAAAATTTGAAAAGAATTGAATTTTTTTCAAACACTAGCAGATCCGACAAACTTTGTTACGTTTAAATTTATTCTGTGATTAATTGTCGAGTTATGAAGAAATTGGTGTTTCATTTGTATGGGAGCCCCCCATTCCTTGAACCATCCTTAGAACCTTCATCGGCCCCAAATACCTCTGCATACAAATTTTCACGCCGATCGGTTCAGTGGTTTCCGAGTCTATAAAGGTCAGATAGACAGAAATTCATTTTTATGTTTTTAATTTAATTTTTTCAAAGTTCAAAATTTTAGAAAGTTAGGTTTGACGGAAATTATTAAACAACTCTGCGTCGATTTTCAAATTGCAATTCAATTGCAATTTGTAAAAAAATTTGCTACTTATTTTCATGTTTGATGTTTTAAAACCACGGCGATTTTGAAGAAATTTATGAAATTTACAATCTATGTAATCAAAAATTCCAAAAATCTACAAAATTTCGACATTGAAAATGTCAGAAATCTTATAATCAAAGAGTTTTTTTTTTAATTTTTTACTATCTCTTTTTTATTATTTTGTAATTTGTAAAGAAAATCTACAAAACAGTAAAAAAATTGGAATTTTTTTTGAAACTTTTTTAGATTTTCCAAATTATTTTTTAAGCTTACGTGACAAAATTTTTAAAATTGTGTTCTACAACTTTTGACGGTTTCCTTCAACCAACAAATTTCGTCGCATTTTTTAATTTCCTGCTCAAAATTTTGTTCAATTTTTTTTGCGACTTGGTTGATTTGTAAAATTACGATGCTTTTAATTAAAAAAAAATCCGACTATGAAATTTCTAAAAAACTCTGGTCTCTTTTCAAATGGCGAGTAAAAATTTCTAAAAAAATGCGTCAAAATGGCGATAAATTTTATAAACTTTTAATTTTTTTAATGTTGCGACGAAGTTTTTTATGTCTCCTAGCATTTTATTTTCTGATTTTTCTACAGTTTTTGCCTTTCTCGTACAACCAAGTTGTAGCGAAAGGCTATCATTTCACTCCGTGTTATATATCAATCGAATCAGCTTAAACGAGCTGAGTAAATGTATGTCTGTCCGTGTGTATGTATGTGTGTATGTGTGTGCACAAAAGCTAAGAAAATAATTAGACAACTTTTCATATAGTAATCGTGAACCGAATTTATGGCAACAAGTTGCGTTCGACAGAGGGCAAAGCCTAGTTGATCACTATTGAATTTGTTAACGATCGACCGTTGCACTTAAAAGTTATGAAAAAAATGGTACATTGAATCTTATTGGCACCATATAAGGTTGGTGTCTTGGCTTAAAGAAAGGCAGCTAATTAAGTTGGGTTTTTCTTATCGCATCGAATTTTATACAAGTTTTGATGATATTATAGATTTTTTAAGAATATTTTTTTATTAGCGAAATTTAAAATGTTTTTACAAAACTGACATAAATTTCAAAAAACTTCAAATAATTTTAAATTATGGACAAAATTTTGGAACTAACAGAAATCTGGCGACGATTTTTTTTTTCAAACTGCCAAAGAAATTCAAAAACAATTGAAATATGCGACATATTTTAAAGAAAATTATGAACTCTTTTAGTGGAATATATTCATCTGTCTTAAGACGAGTTTAGTTCTATTCAATTTAATTCCACCACGTTGTATTTTTTTTCACAGATGATTACGTATTTCGACCTCAACTGCAAGACTGTCTTCCGTGTCTCATACTTGACTCAACTTTTGGAATTGGTATCACAGTATCTGCAATATTTGAAGCAAATTTTTGTTTTTACAATTTTAGTTTGGAAAATTTGAAATTTTTAAAAAATGTTGGCAAAATTATGGAAATAATTGAATTTGTGGAAAAAATGTTTGGGAATATATTTTTTGAAAAGTGGCGATGAGACTGTGATTATTTTTTTAAATTTCTGACAATTTTTTTAATTTTGTGACAGTTTTGGATTTTTTTAAATTTCCGACAAACTCTAAAAATATGATTTTTCAAATTTCCTGGCAAATTTCCAAAATTTTCGCAATTTTAATCCTAACTTTCTTTCTTCTCGAAATGAAATAAATACGAATTCCGTCGCAAGACTTCAACAATTTTGTCGGAAATTGTAATATATTCCAAAATAAAAGAAATATTATAAAATTAAAAAAAAACTAGAATAATCCACCTGGTGTTGGTAGTTTGATATGTTTTGACAATAACTCTGGAACGCAATGGCAGTGGATTCTGTCACTAAAGCAACTTGTTGCAAGCAAATCGGATGATGCTTAGTACCCAAAAGTGTGTTTCACATTTCTGTACACACACATACAGACACCACTTCAATTCGTCGAGCTGAGTCGATTGGTATATAACACTATGGCTCTCCGAGCCTTCTATCAAAAGTTCAATTTTGAAGCGGTCCTAGTACATATACGAGAAAAGCAAGAAATATAGAAGAAAATAATTTGAAAAATATTTTTTGTTAATATGGTCATTATGTTTATAATGTAGTTGGTCACCAAATAAAAAAAAATATAGGTTGAAGTGCAAAAATTTGATTTTTTTTCTGCGTGACCTATTCAGTGTCATTTTGCTTTTGCGAACATTTTTCGAATTTTGACCATATGAATCTTCGCAGTGCGTGGACGATGTCCGGCGCTACACGAGCAAAAAGAGTGAAAGGTCATCATAGTTCATATAAAAATGTAGTTTTTTATTCTAATCAAAAGCTTCTCCCCATCTGTTTTACTGAGTTGAATGCAAATGTCGTACTTTCCTGTTTGTGTCGATTGACTTATTCACATTTTAACCCAACGTATATCTAACTTAACCAGCTGTACTTTATTATTGTTGAGAACTGTCGTTATAATGTGAGATGTGGACTGAAAATCTCGCCACTTTCATTCATTACCGATCTATAAAGTCCATTTTGCATTTAATATTACATTACGTTGGCCTATCAAAAACTTGTGACGTTCGGATGCCTATCAGCTAAGTGGTTACCATGCAAGGGAGCAGAGCCACTGTTTGCTTCTAAGGTCGTCTGGTCGGTTGGCACGCGCTCTCTATATGCAAGCGATGTTATCAGCCCTCAGCAGTATAACTAGCTTAATAAAAAGCTATACAGAACAGACAGACGACAAGTCAGACGACGATGTCACAAGCGCAGACTTAGGCTGTCAACCCTGGAGAGCTACAGGCTGGGCTGATGCAATGATTGACGATCCGCTATCAAGTGACGCCTTCTCGTGCTCCGCTTCTATCAAGATGCAACTCAAATGCACTGGAACGGGTGAAGAAGCTATTAATTTAAAAATAACTGACTCCGACCGAAATAATGAGTGTCCGACAGAAGATGATTGAATTTTCATGCAAGGTTAATTAGCATCGATTGTATAGACTGAGGCAGTTCAAATCGGTGTAGCCTAAATATTGATCCTGATTTTTATCAGAACTTAAGATTCAGTGGGTCACTGACGCAGGAGAAGCAGTGTTTATGGAGATTTTTGGTCACTCTTAATGCCTTAAAATGTCTTATAAAGGTATATCTTCTTCTTCTATCTTCTATATAATAAAAATGAAATGGTTTGTGTTCGTATCCGCATAACTCGAAAACGGCTGGATGGATCCTCATCATTCTTTCAGCAGTTACGTTCGCTATAGTTTCCGACGGGTTTATATGATATTTCCTCATGTGAAAATCATTAATAAAGCTGAGTAAATCGTGAAAAACTAAAATAACGATTCTAATGGGAATTTCGCATAGTCAGTTATAAACGCGCATTTTCGCCTACTATGCAGGACAACGTCTGCCGGGTCGACTAGTTTTGAATATTTTACAGGTATTATTTTTTTTGCGGTAGGTTCGTGCTCAAAAATACTCGTTTTCCATTAACTAAACCATCGCAATCGTTCTTCTTCTTATTGGCATTAAATCCCCCCTGGGACATTGCTGCCTCGCAGCTTAGTGTTCATTCAGTACTTCTACAGTTATTTACTGCGAGGTTTTGGCATTTGTGCATTCGTATGTAATGAGGCTAACACGATGATACTTAATGCCCAGGAGATAAGTAGGAAGTAGAGATAATTTCCAACCCGAAAGTTTCATAGACCGGACCGGGAATTGAACCCAGCCACCTTCAACATGGTGTTGCTTTGTAGCCGCGCATCTTACAGCACGGCTAAGGAAGGCCCCTGCAATCGTATTCCATTGTAGTTTAAATTTCAGTCTTATGTCACACAGGATGTACGATGTTTGGATTTTTTTATAGAACGCAATGCTTATGCTGATCGAGCATCATCATCGCAGCATGATTTATAACCCGAAAAAATACCCAACACGAATCCGTGGAAATATCCATTCCAGAATTTAGTCTGCAATAATAATATTAAGCACCCGGTTCACCTTCATCGCTGTGAGGCGTCTCCGTGGACTACCGTGGAGCCGAAAGTTAAAACCTGTCGTCGCCACCCCAGAGCAGATTGTAAATATGTAGATGATCTTCAAAACAATAAACCTTTCTCTAGTTCCCTCTCACACTCTGCGATAACCCACAACTGGTTTCGCCGACGGTAAGACCCCACATTTCAAAACCATTGACGTCGTTTATCGCTGATCCAACAATATTCCGAAACTGTTAAGCCAGTGGAAATGCTTCAAACAGAGTCTCCGACAAGCGGCGCTTCCTCTGCGGCAAGCCGCCAAGGCACTAGACTTGATTGCCTGTACGTCTGGGGCGTTTTTCCGGATACGGTCTTTCACACTTCCACTTCACACTGCGTTTCGAGTCCGTCTCGAATTATAACAGACAGATTGTGTGTGGTCGAACTGTCCGTTGGTAAGTAGAGCACCCATTCGCATCATCACGGGGCCAACAATGACGTCAATCTGCCTGGCCGTATCGCATTTTCTTCTCACTGATGGTTTGTTTCGCCGGGCCATTGTAGGCCGTTTCACATGCCACTCTCACTGTAGATGTTGATTACGCACGCAGTCCAACTGTAGCCATCATCAAAAGCACTTAGCACTAACTGCTAACAACGGCGACGACGTGACTTAATCACTAACCATCGCGATCGCACTATGTCCCAGCCCGTGTACCCACTGAACACGAACATATGCTAATGAATGAAGTGAACCAGCCAGCAGCATATATCGACAATAGAACGAACGAACGCTATAGAACAACATTATAGCTACCCGTTGGAGTGTTGCTGCAACTGCGCTCCCGCTGATTGTCTGGAACTGGAAGCGCGCACGATCTGATTGCAAAACTTGCGCCATTTACGATACAATGGGACTCGCACTCGACACCATACTGAACCGATTTGTTTTAGTAAATTCTCACACGCCACCGCAGCAATGGGCACCGTGGCGGACTTTCGAACGGGAATTGGGCAAAAGCATACAAGTGGATTTTTATGCTAAGCAAAATTTCTATGAGAGTGCCGAACGGTTATTTAAAAAAAAAAAATAAGATCTAATTTTAAGAACTAGACTACTAGACAATGTTCCTTTAATTTTTTTTTGCTGTGTGCGTAATTAGTATTTAAAATTTTACTGCCCATGATTTCATAGTTGACGTATCAACCATTTGAAATTTCAGCAAATTTGTCTAATTACGCGTTTACCAGAGTAATTCAACTGCTACAACATCGATACGTTGAATGTTTCAAATCTTATTTGAGTGTTTACGGGTTGAAATGTTTTAAATTTGCGATATTTGTCCTTAAATAATTCGAAATGCATGCGAAAGTGTAATGGTTGTTTACGTCAACCATGAAATCATGGGCAGTTTAGTCGTCCTTTCTATTTTCCTAAATAATAGTGCAAACAAATAACAATTTTCATAAAAAAAGTTTCACCATCAGTTGTTTTTTGTGAATTACTTCTAAAAGTATATCAAGGTTTTTATAAGCCTGTAATTTGTCAAATAACGCGTACTGTTAACCTATTATGCATTACCAAGACATAAACTGCTTTATATTAGTTACATATGAATCAAAAACTTGAAAATATTGTTTCTCGATTTTGTCTTACTTCCTATTTTTTCCCCATAAAATTAACCAGTGGGATGGATAAAAGCGGGATATTACTGTATTAAATATTATTCAAATACATCATTGGGGCCAATTTGTAGTCTGATAATGAATTTGCACAATAAATTATTGAATTTTACTGTGCTGTATAGATAATGGATGACAATATTGTGCTGAATCATTCTCAGACGATAATATTCGAAATTTTTAGTTGAGAAAGTTTCAGTTCAGAAAAGTAAACGAGTTGTCGCCGATGAAAAATTCACAAAATGAGGAATCAAACGATAATAAACCCTGAATTGACATTAAAATATGACTCTTACTAATGCCAGTTGACGATCTGGACCCTAGAAACTTGCTACTTCAGCCTGTAGCTTTTTGTCATAATTTTGGTCGGCGGCGGCGTTTTCGGAGTCATTTTACCTGACGGCGGCGGTTTGAATCGGCGTGACGTTTTTTCATTGCATTCGTTTCATTAATATTTTGTTTCTGATTTTTCCGGACCATTTTCAAGACATTACCGGGAGAATCTTTTGAATTTCGTCGAAAAAATCTGATGAGCTTCCCCAGGGAATTCTCTTCGTTTTTCCAAATTTTTATTCGGATTTTTTAAAAAAATTTTACGGGAACTACTTTGAAGTTGTCACAAGCAATTCTTTCAAAATTCCATGGAAAGCTTTGTAACCGTTTGGTTACAAATTGTAGATTTTTGTTTTGTTTTTATGATGTTTTGTCGGAACCTTCACGTTTCTTGTGCAATAACAGTAGATGCTACCACAGAAGCGTTAGGGATTGTGCCGCTGTAAAATAATGAACATGCTACCAATTATTCAACATGGCATCATTATGGAAGCAAATGTCATGTTGACGGAAAATAGATAGAAAATAGCGGGAAAATAAAGTGGGAATTTGTTATAAAAGAGTAGCCATTGCCAATTTCGGGCTCTTAATAAAACAGGCGTCCGTATGCTGACGACGTGAATTTTAAAGTGCAGTGTAATAAAGTGAGTGAACCCCCCCCTTTACTAGCAGGAGCTAGATTTAATAATTGGGAAAAAGTGTTCAGGTAATTCGACGCTGTTCACTGCAAAACTCGGTTTTAATACCAATTTGTCCTTTAGGACCTCTCTTTTCCTACGTCTCTTTTCAAACTGCTTTCCGTCCAGCACACGGCTCGGCCCGCGAAGCCTTCAGGCTTCCGCGCCTAACCGTAAAAGACCGTGGATCCTCAAAGGAGGACCTATATCTCGGGCCGTAGGCTCTAACTGCAAAGGAGATTTCCCCTCTCGGCCGTCCAAGGTGGCTAAGCCACGGCCGGCCGATTGCGCCTACGAGGGAAGACGCCTGCCCACCATCGTCCAGCAACGCCCGCTGGTCCCGTCGGGCGACGATCGTCCGCATAGCCGCTCACCTCGCTATTCCGGCGAGATTTCTGGTCGCACAGCTGGACAGGAGTCGCTGTGTCGGCTATTCTGCTCCCGTCACCAACAGCAGCAGCGGTATGTACCGGTAACATCGTTAAAACTAGGTCACACTTAACAAATTAACACACAATTTGATAACACAGAACAACACGCACACGCCACAATTAGGAATTAATAAAATTATATGAGTAAAGTGAAAGTTCCCGGTGTTAGTTTTTGTTTACCGCGAAAAACCCTTGATTACCCAGTAGTTAGCCGACCCTGGGATTGCCGGAGAGTCTCTTGTGTCTTGGTCTGGCCTGGCTATTGATAGTTGTCGATTTAGTTTCAGCTTTTTGAAATTTCCAAGGAAAATTGTTTGCAATTTCCGTAGAAAATTCTTCAGAATTTACATAAGAAAATGTTTTGAATTTGTTTAGGAAATTGTTCAGAATATGCACGAAAAGTTCTTCGGAATTTCTGTTGAATATTCTTCAAAATTCACACAGAAAATTCTTCAAAATGCCCACGGGAAACTCTAAAGAGTTTTCGCAGGAAACTCCCTGCAGTTTTCACGGGAAACTCCCTGCAGTTTACACGAGAAATTCTCCGGAATTTCCACGGAAAACTCTTCAGAGTTTAAATTGTGAATATCAATGAAAAATTTGGTAAACCGAAAATGGTTCAAAATTTTCATAGGTAATTCTTTGAAATTTGCACGAATTTATTCTGAAATTTCTATTAAATATTCTTCGGAATTCCGGGAATTGCACTCAAACTCGACAGAATTTCTGCGTGTATTTTTTTTTCGAAAATTTCGGTATTTGATCCGAACATTTTTCGGAATTTCAATGGATTTTTAACCTTAGTAAGATGTTGGGGTCAATATGACCCAAAACGAAACTTCAAAGTAGAATAACCTGATAATTCGATCGTTCTGAAATTTCTTGACTTTTAAAATTTTGTGGAAATGAAGCATCTGACATGAAGAAAGAATTTTAAGGTGCAATAGGAACGACCCCACAAAAAAAGTTACGAATAAGATGTTAGGGTCATATTGACCCAGAAATGTAAATGCTTATAAAACAGTCAAATTATAACCGAATTACAAAGTTTATATACCGTTCGAAAGATAAACTCATCAATTTTGTGGCTATGTGTCGATATGCTGGTTCTGGAGACAATGGCCACCGGGAAACGACTTCCACGGGGACCTTGTCGGTCATATAAGGTGAGCATAAAAATCGCTCCATATATGCCAATCGATCGCTAATTCTTCATATATTCTCTTAAAACGGTAATGTATGGTCCATGAGAGGGCTTCCGACGAAAGTGGCCACTCCTGGTACATGCAAGGTGCCCCCGGGAACCCGCAGGAGGGGACATTTCCTTTTTAGCACCAAAATATACCGTGCGGCGGCTCTGTCGTCATGATTATCCATAAAATAGATAATAATGCGCTTGAAATCGATAAAAGACCACATTGGCCACTCCTGGTACATGCAAGGTGCCCCCGGGGAACCCGCAGGAGGGGACATTTCCGTTTTAGCACCAAAATATGCCGTGCGGCGCCTCTTTTGTCATGATTTTCCACCAAACAGATGGTTATGCGCTTGAAATCGATAAATGACCACATTGGCCACTCCTGGTACATGCAAGGTGCCCCCGGGTATTCCGTATGAGAGAACATTTCCGTTTTAGCACCAAAATATGCCTTGCGGCGTCTCTTTCGTCATGATTTTCCACAAAATAGATGATTATGCGCTTGAAATCGATAAGTGACCACATTGGCAACGCCTGGAACCTATGAGGAGCCCCCAGGGAACCCGTAGAAGGGGACATTTTCATTTTTACACCAATATAAGCCGTGCGGCGGCCCTTTTGATGTTTTCCCATTGAACAGATGGACGTGCACTCGAAATCGATAAGTGGTCACTTATTGGCTACATTTGAAACCTATGAGGCTCCCTCGGCCCTCCTTAGCCGTGCGGTAAGACGCGCAGCTACAAAGCAAGACCATGCTGAGGGTGGCTGGGTTCAATTCCCGGTGCCGGTCTAGGCAATTTTCGGATTGGAAATTGTCTCGACTTCCCTGGGCATAAACGTATCATCGTGTTAGCCTCATGATATACGAATGCAAAAATGGTAACTTGGCTTAGAAACCTCGCAGTGAATAACTGTGGAAGTGCTTAATGAACACTACGCTGTGAGGCGGCTCTGTCCCAGTGTGGGGATGTAATGCCAATAAGAAGAAGAAGAGGCTCCCTCGGAGAACACGTAGAAGATGACATTTCCATTTTTACACCAACATATGTCATGCGGCGGCTCTTTCGTCGTGATTTTCCTCCAAATAGGTGCCCTCGAAATCGATTATTGACATATTGTCCACCCTTAGAACCTATGAGGTGCCCCCGGGAGCCCGTAGAAGAGTACATTTCCATTTTAACACCAAAATATGCCGTGCGGTGGCTCTTTCTTTGTTATTTTCTACCAAACAGATGGTCATGTGCTTGGAGTTGATTAGTGATATTGTCTACTTTAGGAACCTTTGAGATGCCCTGCGAACCCGTAGGAGGTGACATTTTCATGGTTATACCAAACGTACTGTGCCGCTTGCGGCAGCTCTATCTTCGTCTATCATTGTCTACCCTGGCCACAAGTCTTCACAAAGTTGGTTATGCACTTGAAATTGTTCTTCATTTGAAATTGAGTATACTGAGTCAAATTAAAAAATAGTTTCTGCGCTACTGTGATGATTCCTTCGAACAGCTCTCCAAAGATTTTCTATACCGCATCTCGATATTACCATTAGTCGATGGTCCCTTCAATATCGACTCATAGAAGTTTGAGGTTTTCACCGATCGCCGTGGACAATGATATGAAAACCCAACATTTTGATATAAAAAAATCTCTCTTTCTGTGAGACTCCTGCGGGTGTAGGGTGTAGGTTGTAGATATTAAGTTCAGAATGAATGACCTATTTGATAGAAAAAAAAACAAGATTAATCTACCTAGTGGTGATGGTGCCTTTATCGTTCGTTCAAAAGGGTTGAGAAATATTAAGAAAAGTCTAATATAACACTAATAGGTAGATAGCTCTTATTTTTCATATTTGTTTATTTGCATTCTAAAACTTTCTGCTGAACGCAACTTATTGCAAGCCAATCGGATAAGTGCATAAGTGCCAGAAAAGTTATTTTCCCATGTAGCTGCTGAAATTAGTATTTTGGCCATAGCTTCGGAGCCCATAGTCCGATCTGGCCAATTTTCAAAAGGAAACAATAGGGCAGGATTTTCGTCGAATGCTATTTTTTTTATTTATTATCAGACTAAGGCCGGAGTGACCTGTGTTGCACATAAAAGTCTTCTCCATTCAGCTCGGTCCATGGCTGCACTTCGCCAACCACGCAGTCTGCGGAGGGTCTGCAAATCATCCTCCACCTGATCGATCCACCTTGCCCGCTGTGCACCTCGCCTTCTTGTCCCCGCCGGATCGTTGTCGAGAACCATTTTCACCGGATTACTGTCCGACATTCTGGCTACGTGCCCGGCCCATCGCGGTCTTCCGATTTTCGCGGTGTAAACGATGGATGGTTCTCCCAACAGCTGATGCAACTCGTGGTTCATTCGCCTCCTCCACGTACCGTCCGCCATCTGCACCCCACCATAGATGGTACGCAACACTTTCCTTTCAAAAACTCCCAGTGCGCGTTGGTCCTCCACGAGCATCGTCCAGGTCTCATGCCCGTAGAGAACTACCGGTCTTATAAGCGTTTTGTAGATAGTCAGTTTGGTACGGCGGCGAACTCTATTCGATCGGAGCGTCTTACGGAGTCCAAAGTACTACGATTTCCAGCCCTTATGCGCCTCCGAATTTCTCTGCTGGTATCGTTATCGGCGGTCACCAGTGAGCCCAAGTACACGAATTCTTCAACCACCTCGATTTCGATGTAGGCTTCCTCCATCCTCTCAAAGTTACGTGCCATGATATCAATGTCGTCGGCGAAACCAAATAACTGGACGGACTTCGTGAAAATCGTACCACTCGTGTCAATCCCTGCCCTTCGTATTACTCCCTCCAAAGCGATGTTTAATAGCAGACACGAAAGACCATCACCTTGCCGTAACCCTCTACGCGTTTCGAAGGGACTCGAGAATGCCCCTGAAACTCGAACTACGCACATCACTCGATTCATCGTCGCCTTGATGAACCGTATCAGTTTACCCGGAAATCCGTTTTCGTGCATAAGCTGCCATAGCTGGTCCTGATTGATTGTATCATATGCGGCTTTGAAGTCGATAAATAGATGATGTGTGGGCACGTTGTATTCGCGGCATTTTTGCAATACCTGACGTATGGCGAACACCTGGTCTGTGGTAGAGCGTTCACCCATAAATCCCGCCTGGTACTGCCCCACGAACACTCTTGCAATTGGTGCTAGTCGGCGGCATAAAATTTGGGAGAATACCTTGTAGGCGGCGTTTAGCAATGTGATTGCGCGGTAGTTTATGTTACGATCTAGCTTATCGCCCTTTTTGTAGATGGGACACACGACACTTTCCATCCACTCCTGTGGCAGAACCTCATCCTCTCAAACCTTGGTAATCACCCAGTGCAGCGCTCTAGCCATTGCCTCACCACCGTGTTTAAACAGCTCTCCTGGTAGTTAGTCAACTCCAGGGTCTTTGTCGTTTTTCAGCCGGCCGATCTCCTCCTGGATTTCCTGGAGATTCGGAGCCGGAAGTCGCATGTCCTGCGCGCGTGCTCCTAGGTTCATTACCATACCGCCACCGTTGTCTGGTGCTCTTCGTAGTGCTGCCGCCACCTTTGGATCATCTCAAGCTCGTTTGTAAGAAGGTTCCCGTTTATGTTCTTACACATATCGGGCTGTGGCACGTGGCCCTTACGTGAACGGTTCAATTTCTCAAAAAACTTTCGTGCGTTATTAGCGCGGTACAGTTCCTCCGTCTCTTCACGGTCTCGATCTTCCTGCTGGCGCTTTTTCCTCCGGAAAATCGAGTTTTGTCTGTTCCGCGCCCGTTTGTATCGTGCCTCGTTCGCCCTCGTGTGGTGTTGCAGCAATCTCGCCCATGCTGCATTCTTTTCCTCAACTAACCGCTCACATTCGCCGTCATACCAGTCGTTTTTCTGATCCGGAGCCACCGTGCCTAGTGCAGCGGTTGCGGTGCTTCCAATGGCGGATCGAATATCTCTCCAGCCATCTTCAAGAGATGCTGCGCCTAGCTGCTCTTCCGTTGGGAGTGCCACTTCCAGCTGCTGCGCGTAGTCTTGGGCTAGTCTACCGTCTTGTAGCCGCCCAATGTTTAGCCGCGGCGGACGACTCCGGACTGATCCCCGTCGAGAGTTTTGAGCGCAGGCATACTGCAACGAGGTAGTGGTCGGATTCAATATTCGCACTGCGGTAAGTGCGTACGTTCGTGATGTCGGAGAAGAATTTACCGTCGATTAGAACGTGGTCGATTTGGTTTTCCGTTACTTAATTAGGTGATTTCCATGTGGCCTTGTGGATATTCTTGCGGGGTAAGAAAGTGTTTCGGACTACCATTCCGCGGGAGGCTGCATATGCTATTTACTGCAAGCAATTCGGGTGAGGAAAAGTTCCTAAAAAGTGAGTTAGATTTAGTGTGCACAGACACTTTCAATGAATTCTTCACGGCACTCCACAATTACCGAAATTGGGCCTGGGGTTCCCCCGGGTTGATATTAGATTTCAAGAGCATAACTAACTATTTGATGGAAAATTATAGTGAAAGAGCCGCTGCACGGCATGTTTTTAAGGGCCGATGTCCACGTAAAGTTTTTTCACGCTGCTTGCATCGTTCACGCAGTACCCAGCATCAAATGGAGTAATGCACACGTAAACGTGTGCACGACTACATTTGATGCCGGATACCTTGCGTGGACGTGGCGTGCACGCAGCTTGAAAACACGCTACGTGGGCATCGGCCCTAAGTAAGAGTAAGAGTAAGCACGGAAATGTCCTCTCCTATGAGCTCCACGGCGGTACTTCATAGGTTCCAAAATGGAAAATGTGGTCACTTATTCATTTCGGTATAAAAACGGAAATGTCACCATCTACGGGTTCCCCGTGGGCATCTCATTGGTTCCAAGAGTGGCCAATGTGGTCACTTATTGATTTCGAGCGAATAACCATCTCTTTGGTGGGAAAACACACCGAAAGAGTCGCCGCTCGGCATATTTCGGTGTTAAAACGGAAATATCCCATTCTACGGGTTCCCTGGGGGCCCCTGGTAGACTCCAAGAGCGGCCAATGTGGTCAATTATCGATTTCAAGCGCATAATCATCTATTTTGTGGAAAATCATGACGAAAGAGCTGCTGCACGGCATATTTTGGTGTTAAAACGGAAATGTCCCCTTTTACGGGTTTCCCGAGGGCACCTTATAGGCTCCAAGAGTGGCCAATATGGCCAATTATCGATCTCGAGCGCATAATCATCTATTTTGTGGAAAATCATGACGAATGAGCCACCGCATGGCATATTTTGGAGTTTAAAAGAAAACATTACTTTCTACGGGTTCCCCAAGGGCACCTCATAGGTTCCAAGGGTGGCCAATGTGGTCAATTATCGATTTCGAGCACATAATCATCTATTTTGTGAAAAATCATGACGAAAGAGTTATCGCACGACATATTTTGGTGTTAAAACGGAAATGTCCCCTTTTACGGGTTCCACGGGGGCACCTCATAGGCTCCAAGAGTGGCCAATGTGATCACTTAGCGATTTCGAGCGCATTATCATATATTTTGTGGAAAATCATGACGACAGAGCCGCCGCACGGCATATTTTGATGCTAAAACGGAAATGTCCCCTCCTGCGGGTTCCCCGGGGGCACCTTGCATGTACCAGGAGTGGCCAATGTGGTCACTTATCGATTTCAAGCGCATAACCATCTGTTTGGTGGAAAATCATGACGAAAGAGCCGCCGCACGGCATATTTTGATGCTAAAACGGAAATGTCCCCTCCTGCGGGTTCCCCGGGGGCACCTTGCATGTACCAGGAGTGGCCACTTTCATCGGAAGCCCTCTCATGGACCATACATTACCGTTTTAAGAGAATCTATGAAGAATTAGCGATCGAATGGCATATATGGAGCGATTTTTATGTTCCCCTTGTATGACCGACAAGGTCCCCGTGGAAGTCGTTTCCCGGTGGCCATTGTCTCCAGAACCAGCATATCGACACATAGCCACAAAATTGATGAGTTTATCTTTCGAACGGTATATAAACTTTGCAATTCGGTTATAATTTGACTGTTTTATAAGCATTTACATTTCTGGGTCAATATGACCCCAACATCTTATTCGTAAGTTTTTTCTAATATCCGAAGAAGGTTAAAGGAATTTATATTTTTTTCTACGGGAAATTCTTTATATTGTCCATAAGACATTTTTGGGCAATTTCATAAAAAAATATTAAATAGCAGGAAGTGTCGTTTGACGTTCCGACGGAAAGCCACTAATCCAAAAGTCATCTGGTCGAATTTATTTGGCCGAAATGAACGTTCGTGCGAAACGGTTATTAAATCGAAAACGGTTTGGCTGAATTTTTTATGTGGCGAGCGCTCAATTCACTACGACCGTCTCAGAGCAACAGTTTTGTACTGAAATTCAAGCTGTGTCCGCCCTCTTGGAGCTCTGGCGAGCGCTCAATTCACTACGACCGTCTCAGAGCAACAGTCTTGTACTGAAATTCAAGCTATGTCCGCCCTCATGGGACTCTGGCGAGCGCTCAATTCACTACGACCGTCTCAGAGCAACAGTCTTGTACTCAAATTCATACTGTGTCCACCCTCTTGGAGCTCTGGCGAGCGCTCAATTCACTACGACCGTCTCAGAGCAACAGTTTTGTACTGAAATTCAAGCTATGTCCGCCCTCATGGGACTCTGGCGAGCGCTCAATTCACTACGACCGTCTCAGAGCAACAGTTTTGTACTGAAATTCAAGCTGTGTCCGCCCTCATTGGACTCTGGCGAGCGCTCAATTCCCTACGACCGTCTCAGAGCAACAGTCTTGTACTCAAATTCATACTGTGTCCACCCTCTTGGAGCTCTGGCGAGCGCTCAATTCACTACGACCGTCTCAGAGCAACAGTCTTGTACTCAAATTCATACTCAATTCACTACGACCGTCTCAGAGCAGCAGTTTTGGTCTGGTCTGGTCTACACATACACACCCAGTTCGTGAAAGAATCCTGGAAAGTAATAGATTCGACGACATCTACCACTTTTCTTGTCATTATTCATGTTTGAAGTACATCGTAACTGCAGTTAAAACATGAAAGCGGCCAGGCCTACTGTGCAGTGTTGTTAAAAATTACTGTGTCAGCGCTCAACTTGACTCCACAATTAACTCATAGAACGGAGACATCTCGTAGCAATGTAGCTCCGTATTGCAATATTTAGTAATAATTGTTTGATCGTTGGGAGTGGCTTAGCTAAGAGGGTTAATATACACTCCTTGGGTCTTCGACGTATTGGGATGGGACACAGTTTTTAGTCTAGTGCCCTGGACTATGCACTGATGGATAAAAGTATTTGTATGAATTCATATATATTACTATGAAAACATGACGAACACTTATGTCCTTCAGTGTACATATACGCCTAGGTTCAAGCGCCATTACTCGCCCTCTGAAACGAGAGACAGAATTGGCCAATTAGTTGAAAATGTCATTTGGCCGAACAAGTCATAGGTCGAAAATGTCATTTGCTGAACCGTCAAAAATGTCGACCCGTTTGGCAAAATGATTTTTTTTGGTCAAATGGCTTTTCTGCCGAACGACCATTTCGGCCAAAGAACCATTTTGGCAGTATTTTCAGTCAAATAACCTATTTGGCTAAACGAATTTTTCGATCAAATGATCAGTTCGGTCGAACGATATTTTCGGCCGTATGCCCATTTCGGCTAAACGACATTTTCGGCCAGATGGATTTCGGCCAAACATCCTTTTGGCCTTGCGGCCTCCGCCCAAGCGTCCCTCCCCGTCGTTGGGCCGAAAGACATTCGGCAGAAAGCCATATGTACGTTTATCCGAAACGGTTAGTGGGTCGAAAATGATTTGGCGAAAAATATTATTTGGCCGAAAGCGTAATACAGCCGAAAAGAACATTTGCCCATAGTGGTACTTTGGCCGAAAAAGCTATTTGCCCTTACAGGTCATTTAGCTGAAAATGCCGCTTGGTCTAAATGGTCGTATGGCTGAAAACGTCGTTTGGTAGAAAGGGTCTTTTGGCGGAAAGAGTGATTTGGTCCGAAAATGTCCTTTTTGCTAAACAACCTTTCGGTCAAACGGCATTTTCGTCAGTCCCCGGTTGCTGCGGCTCTCTTTCCTTCGTCCGCCCACGCTCGCTTGTCCACGTCGATATGAGCGTGTCTCTTCCTTCTCCAGAGCTGAGTATCGTTGACGGACTAAGACTTTGGCTCCTCTGGTTTTTGTTCACTCTGTCGCGGCTTTGGCTTCTCTTTGCTCCTCTATCTTCCTCCAGGTCTCATCAGTGATCTATTGTTTTATTTGGGTGCGCACGCAGTTCACCCAGATTATTCTCGCTGGTTGCGATGACGGCATTCTTGATGGTGGTCCATTGGTCTTCCCCGCTGCTACCTTCCGGAATATCTGCAGAACGCGTCTCCAGTTCTTCAACGAAGGACCGTTTCACCGTGGCATCTTCCAATCGGTGTGTGTTGAGCCGTCGTCCAACTCTCTCCTTCTGCCGATGAATCCGCGCAATGTGCAGACGTATTTCGCCGATGAGGAGGTGATGATCAGACGCTATGTCGGCACTACGTTGATTCCATACATCAAGAAGGCTCCGTTTCCATTTTCGGCTGATGCAGATGTGGCGGATTTGATTTTCTGTAAAGCGTGACCTTGTGAACCGGTCGATGAGGGAAGAGCGATCACCATGTCGTTATTACCACATAATTCTGCGACGTTAGGCATAATTCTGCCTTCTTCATGTCATGGGCTGTTCTTTGAATTTTTTAAAGCATTTTCCTTCCAATTTCCAAGCCAAATTTCATCTACATTTTACTGAAGAAGCAATTCCAAACCCAAAAACCAATCAATGAAGAGGTTTTGTTTTTTGGGGGGTTATTTATTTAGAATCTTAGTTCAATTTCAAATTGAAATTTTGTTTGAACTTTTAACAAATTTCCAACAATTCTTACATTTTGCTTCTAATTCCTAGAAGCTTTCTACAGTTAAGCAGACATTTCTAGAACCGTTTCTAATATTCGACTTATTCCCTCCCAACGCCAATTACTGCGAAGAGGTGAGGCTTTTCTCCGTTTACCATCCACTGTGCACCGCCACGAAACGACGAGCCACCGAGAACAGACATCAGACAAGCTAGATCAAGTTTAATTCTGAAAGCTGTGTGGAAACCCAAATTTAATTACATTGTTAACATGCTGTACCACCAAGCCGACAATATACTGATACGACAGTTTTCACGATGACTATACCACCGAAATGTTGCAATTGTTTTTCATAAGACCCACTGAATTCCTAACACATGTTCCCAATATCTAGTTCCATAGAAATGTCTGTTCTCTGTGGCAAAGCTGCAGACTGTTTGAAGCGTGGAATTTGTGCTGAAAGGCCACTCCTTTTCCCGCCATTGACGTCGTTGTTCTACTGCCCGGCGACCGGGGGACTAGGAGGATGATAGTCGAATGCATGCGAGTTCAACGATATCCCCCATATTCTTAGGTTTCAAATTACCGAGCCGCTTCTTGTGTAATTTGACCGAAGAAAACTAGGGCGATCACCTTCTCAAACCACTAGCTTTCAAATGATCCGTTCGTTAGATTGTCCCGGGAACTGTATAGCTTCTCAAGACCCCCCCCCCTCCTCTTCTTGCACCATGTGCCCCTTCCAGCAGAGCCTGACTTGACTTTGTTTGTTGTGTTTGTTATAAAAATTAAGTTCGATTGACGTCAAACGCATGGAAATGTCGTTTCCACAGCGAGTGAACGTTCGGTCGGAGCCAGCAGTCAAGTCAGCTCACGAACATGGATTTCGAATCAACCCGTTTCGGTTGTTCGTTGCTCTTGTTTGATGGCGGTGCTGATAGATGGACGGATGGATGAAGAGGCATTGCAATGCAAAAGTGCTCTTGATTTCACGTGTGCGCCGAATTGAAGGTTCTTGCGTGCGTTTGCGGTGCGGCGGTCCTCATTATGGATGGAGTCTTCGTCGATGTCGTTTCGTGTCGAGATCACATCATATTAGCGGACACTTGGCTATGACGTCAATCGAGAACCGGTGGTAGGTGGCAGCGCGGCTAGTTTTCGAGGGGGTTTCACCTCAAGCGAGGAAGGAGGGCTGCATTTATGGGCAAGAAACTAGACGAATAATGGCCTTGACAGGGAAATAGTTGGTTTGAACGTATATTCTCGTTGTACTTGGAGCATTCTTGTGTGATTTATGTTGTGGAACAGCAAACTGCTACAATTGCGGACAACAATCCCGCTGCGTCGGTACCTTGGAGCTTTTACGACTGTTTCCGGAAGAAGCGCGTAGGCCGCGCTTTCCATAATCTGTTACACAGCTCTGCTATGTAAACAACATGAGGTGCTCATTAATTTTATTACGCTCACAAAATTGCAAACTATTTTTAGCGACGATTTGTGCAAACCGATAAAACTGCTGCTGTCGCTGTTTGCTAGTTTTAATGGATCATTGAATAATTTATAAACAATGGGTACTTAAGACGTACCTGGCGCTGCCTGTCTGATTGGGGGAGATAATATTTTCTCATGGCAAAGAAGAGGCACTAACTGGCTAACAAAGCTACTATTCATTAAAATTATATTTTTTTGAATTCTGTGGGAAGCAAAAAGGCATGTTTTAATAATTGTATTAAATAAGTTCCGTTTTTGATTGGACTGGTGTGAGTTTCAGTTGAAGAACACGAGTTGTATCGTAATACGTGAGTATCAATTAGTGATAGTGATTTTTTCCGATGATCAATTTGACTCCGGATTATAGTACCGACAAAAACTCAAGTGGCTGGATACACTGCAGTGAAATTTCAATATCAGTTCAGTTCTGCAATATTTAGAGGATTGTTATCAACTCAAAAGATCATTTTAATTAATTTAAAAATTTAGGTTGAGAGAGAAACATTCGCTCAAGTTTAACGTAATTGTCAGCATCAATTATGTCTACCTTCCACATAGTCGTTTGCGATTGCTTAACAACAAGTACCAAAATACAAACAACCTTCGTGGAAATATTCCTCATTCTGTTCAGGACCCAGCTGTATGGCAGCGGAAGTACCTTCGGACCGAACAACAAACAACGGAATGGAACATTTTGCGTTCTCACGTTTTTATTGCATGCAGACATGCACCCTCCCCTTGTGATGCTGAATCATTTAAAGTGTCGATATACTGATCGGTAGACTTTGTGAGCGAGTAATAAATAAATTGTGAAATGTCAACACATGAATTTCAATTTTTTATCACTGATTGAAGGCATTGGCCTTTCAATCACAGATAATAGACATCCAACTAGCTCTTGGCACGTGTGTAAGGACGTTAAGTGTCAGTTTGAAACTATTTGCAGCATCATGGTGGCGTTGCTACCCTGTAAAAGACATTGCCCATCTTTTGCAACGCATCTGAAATAGATCTAAATATCATCCTTATATTAATTTTTCATCGGTATTTATTTGTAATTTATAATTTATTAGTGTTAACAACGTTTTGAGAATTAACAAACAACTTTATTAGGAATGGAGTCGCATATTACTGTTTGACGGTCATTTGATGTTTTTCCAATTTTTTTGCAATGTTTTTCCAAACCTATGTTCAAATACTCTGTACCTAACACTATGTTATCAACAGAAATGTATTTTTCTCTATGTTGCAACGTTTACCGACGATCGACCCAGACGATATCGATAGTGTGCGGTGGTTAGCTTGATTTATTTGCGGTTTGAGCACGGATCTAATCAAACGATATGAACACTGAAAGTACTTGTAGGTAGTAAAACAATTTATTTGTGCAGTCTGCATTCCCCGCTCTCTATTTCTACGTATTACTCAGCAGCATTCCGTTCTAATGACTTGAGTGAGGTATGAGAAAGCAGCCTTAGATCATTTTTCAACTTCACTAGTTCTTATCTTCTGCAAGAACAATATCCAATAAGACATTTTTCAAACGATTTAAGTAAATTTTGATATCAAAGTCCAGCTTATCACTCACAGGCTCTGATTTACAAATCTACAGTGCTCGATTGGCTCAAGAATATGTTGAAAATAGCAAACCCAGCGAATTTTGTCTCGCTCAAAATGATTAATTTTCATAAACAATCTTTTGCGTTCACAAATTCATTAGGAAATTATTGGTAAATCGGTTCTCCAGAATGAATTTTTCATTTTCTTTTTCAGTTTATTGAACAATGATGCCGACTGCGTGTTATATACATGATCAACAATTAGGAATCATATACATACTCAACAAACAAATCATTTAATCGAGAAAATTGGATTTTAATTTTAATACAAGTTCTGTGCTATATTTACCATAAAAGAAATCAGTTTATCCATTCTTGAATGATGCGCGGTCATGCAAATGCGATTGAGATTCATGATTCAGATTTATATTTGCCAAATGCAACACGGATTTGATGTTACACGTCATCACTTTGACCTTGCCGGCAAAATTAACATACATTAAGTACCTGCGATGAGGGGCCCTCCTTAGTCGTGCGGTAAGACGCGCGGCTACAAAGCAAGACCATGCTGAGGGTGGCTGGGTTCGATTCCCGGTGCCGGTCTAGACAATTTTCGGATTGGAAATTGTCTCGACCTCCCTGTACATAAAAGCATCATCGTGTTAGCCTCATGATATACGAGTGGTAAAATGGTAACCAGGCTTAGAAACCTCGCAGTTAATAACTGTGGAAGTGCTTAATGAACACTAAGCTGTGAGGCAGCTCTGTCCCAGTGTGGGGATGTAATGCCAATAAGAAGAAGAAGTACCTGTGATGATCTGAATTGAAAAGTTTTCAAGCCAAGCTACGATCGAACCATTCGTATGTCATGTGGTCGGCATGAATATTTATTCTTTTCACCTTAAGCACGTGGCTTTGTAAATCATTGTTACCGCTAAGCTGTCAATCACGAGCTGAGACGAGTTTGTAAACTGTGGGATTGATGCTTATCAATTAGAAAATTAATCAAAACGAGACTTACAAATCCAGTTCAGGAACAGTACACGTCTATAATGTTGCTGTTGAACTAACTGAACTTTTTAGGCCACAATCAGTTTCGACTGGAGAGTTCTTTTCCCCGGCATATTTCCTTGTCCCGGGATTCGGGATGTCAAATGATGCATATCCAGGGAAATTCCGAGGTCCCAAATTTCTCGTCCTTTTATTAAGTAGAATAATGTGTAACTAATAACTGACTAGAACACGCGGATTACTATACAGTTACCATTTAGTAGGTTTCTAATAGATTCTGTAAAGGAGGATATTATTGATAATTTTAACTGTTTTCATTCCATTATGTACTATATCAAATTCCCCGAATTTCGAGATATTTTTTCAGTTTTGATTGACTAGCCCTACCCGAGCAGAGAATGAAAACAAACTGAAAACTTATTTTGATATTTTGATATTTTCAATACATATTATGCGACATCAAGATTTACAAACTAGATTAGTTATCATTTAGTTATTTCTATAAGTCTTGATATCATAAAAGTATCAAAATTAGTTTGACTTTTGATGTTGAATTATTTTATTTCCGTATTATTCAGTCTTATTCTAAAACTGATAATAGAAAATAATCTAATAATATCTCGATTTATTGCTTATGACGTAATTGATAAGCCTCTTGCAGTTCGAATCCATTTCGATGGCTGCAGAATGATCGTCGTGCAGGAGATACCTTCGTTCAATTTGTCGATGTAAATTAAAAAAAGCGGGCTGATCACAATCAATAGATGATTCTGTATCCGGTAGTTCGGTTGGTTCTTCCGACGCGTTCCTAGGGTTTTTCGAGGGCGGCCTTTCGGGTTGTTCAAAACCCTCCTGGTCAAAGATCGCCCGTTAAATCCTTCTGGCCATAGGTTCACCATTATGAATTTCACAAATAAATAATCCGAGTCCTTTGCTTCGACAGACCATGCAACTAGCATTTGGTTGGTTGACTCTATTATTATTTTCAGTTATCAAAATATGATATTGTTATGATATCAAAAACTCAATTTGATATCGTTTTTATAATATTTTGACTCTGCTCTGCTCGGGTATCTTTTTAAAAGACAAATCGTACAACTAAAAGCATTGAGGGTTTTATACTGGTTTCATAGCAATAGTTTAAACACAAAGAAACAGACGTCTCACTCAACATGTGTTTCATCGTTCACCTTTTTAACGGTGGATTTAATTTTTTGTAGGTGGTCAATTGGCCACCGATGGCGCTTTCATCGGATTCGTTTGTGTTTGACGTTTGCACACTACCACCATCTGGTTGCCGCTTGTCCACTCACAGTTGATTCAGCATTTTTCGATAATGCTTCCGTGACGATGCTTTTGATTGCATTTTGTTCAAAGTGAGACGTCTGCTTCTGTGGTTTAAGGTATAAGCTTATATTTTTTTTGAATCTTGAAAAGGGATGGCTGCTTTGTAACTTTTGCAAAATATTAAGAGTGGTTAAGAAGGTTATTTGTTTTACTATTGATGCAAGATCGATTGTAACTCTTACATTTAACTCTTATCTTCTGGCTTATTCAGTCTGAAAGTTATTCAAACGGATTCATATTTGCATTTATTTATTTACTATCAATAGGCTCAATTTGGCCCTTATGATGTTCAACTTATGCTATTATAAGAACCATATACACAATATATTTCACAAATGTTCAAGATAAAACCAATTAGAAATTATACACAAACATTACGAATTTACATACAAATAATATTAAAAAAACGATGCAATTCTGTTCCTATAGGAGGTGTATCGTAGATTTTAATTGTTAATCCATTGCGGTACTATTGCGAGAAAAGAGAAAAATTCTAATTTTGCGGAGCAAAGAAGAAGAAGCAGACTGAGTGTCGGAAACTTCAAAATGGCATGCACTGTACGAAAAGTGTTGACATTTCTTGATATCAAGAATATTCAAGAAATCTAAAATGATTCAGAATCACATAAATATATGACAAAATGCCTTCAAAGTATCATTAAACTTGTTTAAAAAACATAGCGGCATGTAACACTCGTTTAAAGTTACATATTCCCGTTGAATTTAATAATCAACATTCACACCGAAAAAATAAACCAAAAATTTTTACTGTGCAACAAGTGATTTGACGTTTGCGGAACAGCTTTCCGACAGTCGACCGTCGGACCCCTGTTCGAATTTTTCAATCTTCTCGCAATAGTCTAACAATTTGAGGAGTTGCTACGCATTAGATACCATTTGTCGGATAGTACTTATCACCGGAAACGTGTTTTGCCACTCTCGAAAAGAACATCCAAAACGTTCAGGGACTAATAGGAACTCTTTCTGCGTTTGGTCCCATCATCAGCTGAGATGTATCGTTGAACGAATCAATTCGAATAATGTTTCCTTGCGGTGGGTGCTCGGAACGGTGGGTGCAGTTAACCTCCACAAACGTCAAATCAGAGACTAACCCGCATGCAAACTGGCGGCCATTACCGCTCGCGGAAAACTGGATTGATTCAAGAGTAGAGCGATATTGGTGTAGCTCTAAAAATAGATGACAGTTCTTTCATCTGTTCTGTTTAATTCAAGAGACATTTCGAAGTGTGAGATGGAATCATGGTAAGACGAAGGACTTTCAAGCAAAGACATGTTATTCAATTCTGAGATGAGGTAATTCTATTTTTTTAATTTGTTGTTTTATATCCAGTTTTTCGCGAGCGGTAATGGCCGCCAGCTTGCATGCGGGTTAGTCTCTGATTTTACGTTTGTGGAGGTCAACTGCACCCACCGTTCCGAGCATTCAGATCAATGTGGTATATAAGAAGGCTTGAATTCACTTCATCAGCACCTTCTTATATGTCACATTGGTCAGAATGCTCGGAACGGTGGGTGCAGTTGACCTCCACAAACGTCAAATCATAGACTAACCCGCAGGTAAGCTGGCGGCCATTACACAGCTCGACAAGATTTTGTCCCTAACACCAAATAATGTGTCCCTAGTAGATTTTTGCTCGCTGAATCCGAATCTGACTTCAGATTTGCTCTAACACGTCGAGATTTTGATATATACCTCAACAAATGTCGTAAAAACAATGATTTTAGGCATTTTGGAACAGCCATCGTTAACCCTATAGAAAGAATTACGAGTCAATCAAGGTCCAAAATGGATCACAAACATCTAATCTTTCGAAATGTGGTGCATTTTGAACAAGTTAAACATAATAAGTGTGATTTATCTGCAATTTTAGTTAGTGAAAGTTATTTAAAAATATGTTTCATGCAAGCCACCTTGTATACAAGCCTGGTTATTTTCTGTGAACGGTTTTGAGAGGAAAGTAACAAGAATTCAATATAATAGTTTGTCCAAGCAAAAAAATAATATGTTTTCATTGAAGTAACTTCTATTGAATATAAATATGATATTGTATTTCCTCTGGCGCGATAAATTTTCAATTATTGCACAAGTGATATGGTGTATTTAATTATTCAATTTATGTCAATTTATGCTCTTTTATTATGTTCATTCGAATAAAGCAAGTACGAGAACTGTACGCAGTTCTATATATTTTGATTATTCCTGCTATTTATGATCATTCCAATATTCCTATGATAGAAATTTGGGCGGAAAACTATCAATTAGCAAAATCAATCAACGAATCGATAAGTTGGTTCTCGATCGTTCTTGTGTATTATTGCATCCAAGCTGAAGCGATGTTGACGGCTACGCAACAGAAACCGGAAAACGTCAACAACCTACTCGTGCGTGGGGGACTTTTTATTTTATTCGCGTTGAAAATGCTGCGTGGATGTTGCAATAATCCCAATGTAATTTCTTTAAACTATGATCAGCTTATAACATTGAAAAAGGAAAAAGTTCACTAGTTTTATCAAGCTTTGTTATGTGCTAAGATGCAAAGTTATGCGTCAGGAAAAAAAAAATTGGGCTCCGCTCCACTCGTGTGCTGTTCAACATGTTACAGTTACCCGAGCATATGGTTGGATGATCCGCCAATTCTGCACTCTGATATTTCTCTAATTTAACAAAACAACGGCATGAATGAGAAAATTTACGATGAAGTTACAAAATGGTTAAGTTTCAACTTATTTTCCGAGTGCTGAAATGCATTTTATTAGTCAATGTGGCTTGAATGCTCTGGTAGGGGATCTAGTAGAGGATTTGAATACGTTCAAATTGCACTCCGATCTTTTCCTTGTTGATTAAAAGAAAGGAACTTTATGGATCATCATGTTCTCACTATATTCTAGCACAACACAATTGCAACATGTTAACGTGTGGTCATTGGAAGTTGATCGATCGAAAAAAAAAACAACCAGAAATCGAGCAGAATAACATTTTAGGAGGAGGAGAAATGTTGAACATAAAATGAAAAAAACGTGGATATTTTATTAAAAGTCCAATGAAACATATATTTACAAACTGACTAGTATCTCTATACTTCATTTAACATTTTCTTATCCCAGTTCCTCTGGCCTCATGTTGTGTAATTTTTGGTGGCTTCGAACTGGTGGTGATGGCGTTTGCATGCAAGTTTTTGAAACAAACTTGCATGGAATATTTTTAAATTAAATTCACTGAACTTAAATTCAAGTAAAATTGAATAGAAAACAATTGAAACGTGCAAATCTGATGGAAATTCATTAGATCAGATGTGCTTTTACCGTTTCGGGTATTGATTGACCTAAAATTATGTTAATATACTTCATGAAAGTCCTTCGAAAAATGCCAATTTCCTCAAATTAGCGGTATTAATTTAGCTATATCTCAAAATTTGGACGTGTTAGAGCATATCTGAGGACAGATTCGGATTCAGCGAGCCAAAATCTACTGAAGACACATCAATTGGTTCTGAGGACCCGCAAAAAGTTAAATTTTGTTCCCCTGTGTTATCGCTCGCGGAAAACTGGATTCAAATGAAAATATTGTGCACGTCAAATGGATGTGGTGGTCATTGAATGCGACGAGCTTAACTATTGATATTGATTTGATTCTAAAGTAGTGCATATTCAAATGCAGAATAGTTCGCATGGACGTGTATAGTTTTCTACCGTGTGGATAATTAATTCTCGCTTAACCTTTCAAAAGGACGTGAATTAATTTGAGTACTGTAATCAAAAGCTTTCACTTTAACTTTACGGTTACGCAATATTTATTGATGGAAACGTGTTTGTTCGTTGTCCAACGCTTCGACACAGGGAATGCTCAGGAATGTGTCGTCAGACGTCAAACGATACAAATAATTACCTCCTGAGGAAGACACCATTCTTTAATATCGACTTACAAAACACAGCGATCAATTTCAATCAGTTCAAATAAGGTCCATGATGTACAAAACTACCATAAATTGCTTTAACTTATGAAATCATGAAGTTTGATATATCACATGATATAATAATAATTCTAATAAAATTCCATATATTTTCATTGGCAAAAATCTGAAGAAATTTTCAAATAAATTTTATGTTTGCGTTAATATCCACCCGCTATAGGATAATCCATACAAAGGTTATTAGTTAATAAGGGTTATGTGTGTTCCGCATATATGCTATGCGAATTCACATAGCCGTTATGTGGGAAATGCTATAGTCAAAATTTATGTGTGCCACGCATAATGAATATAATTGGATTTTTGTCATTGTAGTATTCGCCTATTTCCGTAAAGTGACCCCGCAACAGGTTCCGGCGGAACGTCCGGAATCCGGAATACAGACCATATTATGGAACAAACAAATTCCTGATTAAATGTTGTATAGCTTATGCGTCGTTTCCAATCAAAATATCTAAAATAATCATTTCCGAAGTATGCGTTCTGAGAAATGGCCAAAAGCTAACACCCATTTTAAATCCGGAATAACTCCGAAACAAAATGGACAATCCTCAAACTAAAACTTGAATGAATTTCGCTCCTTTTGATGAAAGTGGCGAAAAAAAATGAAAGATAATAAAACAACAATGTTCTGAGAACTTTCCTTCGATGGGACTCGAACCCACGACCCTCAGTACGCTAAACTGGTGCTTTTAACCAACACCAACTAAGCTACGAAGGACCTCCATTGGCCTTCGCAACTTAGCGGCTACTGAACCACCCGACTTGGATTTGGGTTCGAGTCCCATCAAAGGAAAGTGGTTACCCTCCAATAAATTTTTCAAAACAAAATCTTCCACAATTGATAGAATCGTATAATAATATGCTGACTTGGCCTTCCTTTTACAATCACTTTGTTTGATTTGATTTACTCACTTGATTGTGATTCTTCACGTCTAGCACTTGAGGTTCTACTTCTTGCTCTTGAAGGCCGATTCTATGCATCCGGATGCTTATTCACCTACATGCTTGTTCTCTCATATCGTTTACTCATCCAGCAAACGCGTTCATACAAATTCATCAACTTCAAACGATGCTGTAAACAAGCACGTACGGCGATAAAGGTAACGTAAACAAGGGAGATCAAATCACATCTTATCAATCTATTTTTGCTCTGCCTTCTGATTACGTACTCGTCAAAATCCAAGAAATGATTTTTTAATCCACCGCCTTCATCCATCTTCAACGCAAGAAAATCTGACGGCCGAAGCATTTCTGTTGAAACACCATACTCAACGCATTTCACGTGTCCTCAGGCAGCGGTAGCCTTGAGAGCCCCGCACATAGGATACGTTTGCGTTGCGTTTGTCAGTTTTCCCATGATAAATGTGTCAAACGCAACGCAAACCTAGCCTATGTGCGGGGCTCTTTATCCTTCACGTATTCCCAATGACTCTAAGAAAATCGGTGCATGATACCTGACTTGCACTTTCGATCTTTTTGGAGCCATTTTTCACGTTTAGTGACCTTCCCTCTATGAACTAACTCTTTATAAGACGCCAAAGTTCTTGCAATTGATCGTTCTACAAGTCTATCAACTTCCGCTCTTCTAGCAAAATCTTCACCCCAAAACTGTCAATGTTGCTTCCATTGAAAAGCTATTTCTTAGCTTCATCGTCCATCTTGACATTTCCGTTCTGATGAAAACCTCTTAGAGTGCTTCCAGAACTTGCAATCAATAGTTTTCGTAGCTAAGGATTTCGGAAATCTTCAGCAAGACAGGTGATCAGAACCAAGAACTCGAGAAAAATCGATTTTGGTAATCACGGACTATCATCCAGAATATTTAAGTTTTCTCAGCTTCTTGTGCTTGAGCTTGATCCGTAGCTGCTACTCCATTATGACAACGTCAGCTGTTATTGCACAGAAAACCAACAGATGTTTGCTTGGGACTAGCATCCATCTTCAAACGAGCTTTTTTTCGTTCATTCACAATTCTAGCAGTTACTGCTAGAAAAGTGGAATGGAACCCAATTTTAATCATCTTTGAGAGACATTAAAGAAATTTCTGCGAAAAAAAATTGTTTTATTTTTTTTAAATTAAAATGTTTACTCAAGTGCATCGGCCAAAAGTTTGGGTTCACCCACTATATGGTGAACCGGTCATAAGTTTAGGGTCACTCTCCTGATATACGTTTTAATTCAATTAAAGCCAAATATTGTTTGAAGTACAGTTCTTGACCTTTTGTTTGGAAACTGACTTTCTTAAATATATGTAAAATATAAACATATTGACTGAATTGAAATGTTTATTTAAATTGAAAGTTGTATGACAGACCATAGAAAAATGGAATATGCCTGGGATTAAACCCACGACCTCCTGCGTATGACACAGAAGCAGTAGCCATATAATTTTCGCGAATATTTAAAGCTCAGACACAGTTGTTCCAATCGATTTACTGCCGTTCTACGCATTTGTTAAAGAAAATATCAAACTAGCGTCAATTTGTCCCACCAATTTCAGAATCGATTGGATCTAAAAAAATTGTCAATATTTTTGGAGTGTAATGAGCGTAGGCTACACTTCTCCAGACTATAAAACGGATCACTACACTCAAGCAAAAAAGCCCATCAGATTCATGTGCCGACCCACATGGATTTTTGCAATGGGGTTTGCCCAATAAAAAGTATGTGTAAAGCTCATGGATTTTCTCCAATGTTCAGTTCTATTTAATTCATATTAGCATAATATGGGATCCATAAAATTGGCACATACTTTTTATAGTCTTTATTAATGAAATACATTCATGCTGCAAATGGTTTGAAATACTGCTTTTTATTATATTTTTTGTATATTTTCTTTTTTGTATATTTCTATTTTAAGAATAAATGAAAATCATTTAAAGTAATTGATACAAATGCATATTTTATTCTTCTATCACAAGATATTTGTAACTTCTATTTGATTTCGAAAAGTTTGACTAGCGGCGCTGGATTTTCTCCCATTTCGGCCAAAAACTCAACATTGGAAGCTGTGAGCTGTTCTCATTTAGAAGTTACACCGCTTTTGATGTTGAGTGCGAGAGAAAGCTTCATAATCTCGATCTCGCCGTCGATAGAAGTTGTCTGATACGCTGTCGTGACCTGAGAGTCGTGAATTTTCCGTACTACGGCATTTGCCGGTGGGATCTGAAATACATATGTGGTCGGGGTTCTGCCAAATCACACCAAGCGCCAATGCAAAATTTCAATTCTTTTGCCAAAGCTTTTTTCGAACAGATTCAATTAATCACAAATCGCATCGGACATCGTTCTGCGCCCTAATTGTACAACAAATGTACACATGAATTGACATAAAATACTTCCTGTTTTCTTCTTGTGGACAAAGTCAGAAAAAGCCGCTTGTTGTGGTTTGGCTGAACCCCGACCATGTAGTGCACCGGATCCAGCAATCGATATAATATGTTTTTCTAATTGGTTTTCGCTAGAGCATGGGATTCGGACGATGGATCTGACTCGGGATTTTCCTCCATCAGCTAGTGGCGTCTTCGAACGCAGCACCTATAAGTTGATATATTTTATTATTATATTGTAAGTTTTATGATTTTATAATAAAAAATACTCACCAACTCAAGTAATTCGAAGCTAAAACTGAAAATGAAACCACGAGCACGAACGCAATGACTTCACAAATTTTCCACGGGTGCCATTTTTTATTAAACACGTCATGAACTTGATGAGCATATCTGTTGGCCGGTGAAAGCTAGGAGGACATTCGATAAGTCATTTAATTCAAGCCTTGGTCAAATACAAGCTATGTGTCGCAAGAATGGTTATCATTAGAATCAAATGAAATTGATGAGAATGGGAAATTTAGCAAAGTATGGGTCATTTCACATACATTTAAGGAGTCAATTTTCTTGCGTGTACTTATGTAAACGGTTTTCTGCCTCCATTATAATCTAACGACTACTTCATTTTCAACTCGACAAATCGACTCGAGTTTGTTTTTTATTTTCATCAAAGACTAATTAATTAGTTTTTGGATATAGTGGCAAGATCATCGCTGTTTTATTAGAATGCTATAGAATTTTCATATATCATTTTGAAGAATAAAAGATTTTTCTTATTTTAATACAAATTGAATTATTTACTTGAAAAACCGTCCATTCTCGAAATGTTTTGCAAGGAATCAGGGAAACTCAACAAATTGTTATAATTAAGAACAGCACTAACTCGGCTTATAATCAGATAACAGCATTCCACTAAACAAAACACTGGAGAAATGTTCATCCCAAACCCCACCCCCTCCTGGCTACGCCAGTGATTATGGATATCATTTCATAAGAATGTATTAATTCTGAGTTGAGGAAAGTACATGAAACTGACAGATGATCACCGGTTTTAGGATCTAGTTGTTCATTTTATATTTCTGTCCTGTGCCCATTTATGGTGTCTCAAAAATCAGTTATTTCCTTGTCTCTGTAGTAAAGCATTTTTTACAAATCATTGCAAATTTTTTTCACTAGGTAGGTATAGCCTATTCGAGTTTTATCTGATGGCTGCAATCTGACAAGAAACCGTCCAATTATAACTTTACTTATCATATGAATATATTCTAATCAAAATATATGCATGCAGAACAGGGTAATGCCTACAATAACAAAAAAAAAAAACAATTCTACGTTTTCCCCTATATCGCAATGTACACATTTATAGCCAGCGAATGAATTAAATATGATACACATTAACATGTACTTACGATTGCAAAAAAGCTAAGCAACGACTTGTTGTTGGGCGCTCCTTGTTCGACCAGGTAGTCGGTGGCAGTTCTATCGGCATCGATGTTCTGCAAATAAAAAAAAAATACAAGCATTAACAACAAAG
The DNA here is from genome assembly GCF_024139115.2 of Armigeres subalbatus. Taxonomy (NCBI): domain Eukaryota; kingdom Metazoa; phylum Arthropoda; class Insecta; order Diptera; family Culicidae; genus Armigeres; species Armigeres subalbatus. Next base: position 302,353,681 of record NC_085140.1, on the reverse strand, counting down.
TTGCCTTTTCTGGTTTTGTGCAACAGTATGAAGATATGTAGGTATGTTGCTGCTGACAGAACTTATAAGGAAATCTGTTCCATGAAGAATGGTGCGGTGTCGTCGGTTAGTTTTTACGAGCCCCACGGATTGAACGATGGCTTCGTTTCGTTGCTTTGTTTGCTTCAGAGCAAACATCGCAACTCGGCGCCAAACAAATCAAACTTACCACCTTTAGACACGACGCTAGCATTGCCATTCTTGGACGATCACCCCGGGTCATCCAGAAGAGAGCACTATTAGACGTTTGATGCTTGGGCGACTAGCTGATCGATCCTGCGACAGCACAAGTCCTGCTGATACTCCGATTGCGACGCGGGCTGTTGAGTGGGTAAGAAATCCTAGCGTACTGACGACGACGACGAGCACCAGCAAGACCACGCGGGTAGACAGTATGACGTTTTGCGGGTCGTATCGTCTTTGACGACGTGAGAGCTTCGACGGCGGAGAAAGGCGCGGCAACAACGGCAAGCGGAACACGAACGTAGTGGAATTCCAATGTGTGTACACAAGTTAAAGGGGTTTCCCGAGTGTTGGGAAATAATTTAATATGGGTTTGACTTGATTGAGGCTTTGCTTATTTGCATCACAAAATAAACGAGTGCTCATGATATTGTTAGACGTTTGCTGACTTTTTTAACCTAATTTATATGATTTTCTATGTTTATTATAAGTTCATCACAACGTTTGTTAACGAATTTAGGTTTAGATAGAAAAAAATTAGGGCGACTACTGTAGTAACTGATCTCTGAAACATGATGTATGATGATTATTCAAACTCTCTTGATACATGAAATGCCAAATGTTTAAGACTTTAACAATGTCAGAGATTGCTACTTGCATACATGTATAATTTTAGTTTTTTAAACAGCACGTATTCAAGAATTCCAATTAATCGTGAAAGATATTGAAAAACTTTTTCATGCTTAAAGTGTTTCCATGCCAAATAAAAGGATAGCTCATGGACAGCCCATCAGCAAGCGCCCTATCCGAGGACTAATTTCATAAAGATTACTGTTTTTTTGCTGCAAATTTAGATGTCGTGTCGTATCGTGTCGAAAAGGTTTCGAAAATGTTTGAACCGTAGTAATTTTAGTCCGTTTTCTTCTCAGATTGTTTATCATTTCACCTCGGGTCGAAGTTGGCGTTGCCTAGCACAAACACGTGCTTGCCGTTATGGTCAACACAACACACAACCATACTCTCGGTCCGAGGAGAAAGATATCCCGCGCTCGCCTTCAAATGCATACATTTGATCGTATATTTTGGTATTCGTACAGAGGGTGAATCAGATCACATCGCAAACTGCGCTGCGTAGCAGCATTGTGAGCACAGTGTAGTATTGGAGTTTTGTTTGCTTATCGATTTTACTTTCCCTCGTGCACTTGGGCGCACTTAATCATTGTCGAAACTTCTTAAAAACGTGTCACCTCAATTTGTTTAATCGTTTAATTTCAAGTTGATGCAACATTACATGATGTGCATTACATGTGTGTGTTTTATTGAAACAAAAATTCCAAATTCCAGAACTAATCTATTTAAATTTTTTTCTGAAAGTAGGAGACAAATTTTATGTTGGTAGATGCACCCTGGTGAACCCTAATTTCAATTATTTCCATCTAAAGCTGGAGTCGATATCTTTCCTGAATAATCGTACAAACTCTTTGCTTTGGAAAATCCAGTTTCAAGTGGTTTTTCTTATCGTACACTCTCTGCCCTTTTCCCTCGACGACAATAATGGTGCTGAATGATAAGCTTTTGGTTTTTCTAGTAGTGCTGTTGAATTTGCCCGCTGTGGATGATGCCAACGCTAGACCCAAGTTGAACTAGTTTTGGGGGAAAACCTAACGTAAGTCCGAGGCGGACTATAATTGGAACTATTGTTCGGTGATTGGTTCGACGGAGATCGAAAATCTGACTAGTGGTATATTGGGTACGGGGTAAGCAAGTAAACTACGCTGTAATCGATTTCAGACCTTGCAATTGGAATCGCGTAAATTATGTGCAGCAATTCGTTTTGCACAGATGTATAAAAAATAAAGGTGTTTGCACCTTTCGGAGCAGTTTGAACCAGTTAATACCACTGCAAAAGAGCAATAATAAGATTTATTTTCTCGTTTGTTCCGTGCTGTTCCGATTAGATACACATTGTATCAATATCAGAAGCTGTGTAACAGCAAGGGAGTATGGCCTTTTTACCGAATGCCATTTGGCCGTCCAACGACAGTAAAGAATCCATTTGGTCAAATGCCAAATGACAGTAATGGTATTTTAAGCGAATGATTTTTCCCTCTATATATTTCTCATTAGTTATTCATTTTCTATTTTGACTCATTTGAATTTTTAGAAATGAATCGATTTCTTTATTTTACTATTTTATCTTGGTATATTTTTTCTAACTTCAGAATTCTTTCTTGCTCCATTTTTCTCTATTTTCTTCTCCAAACTTTGCAATTCATTTCACTTTTATTTGTTATGACACTATCACTACTATTTTTATAAACGTTCATCTCTTCTAATATCATCCTTATTTCTCTTCTTCTTCTATCATTTTTTCCTAAATTACAGTGAACTCTCTCTTAAACTAGAAGGGATCATCGAGTTAGGGAGGTATCGAGATACGGAACACATTTGTTTTATTCCAAAATATCTATCACTTTCTATAGCATATGGAAAAATAATTTAGGGTCATCTGACCGAATGCCATTTGGCCGAAAAGGTCATTTGGCCGAACAATTAAAACTGTTTCCTTACTAAGTGATGTGAGAAGTTAGATGTTCGAAGTGAAACCTGAAAAGTAAGAAATGAGATGTTCGAAGTGAATACAGATTATTAAGGAATGAGTACTGAAAATGGAAGTGAGTTCTGAGTGGTGAGATGTGTTCAGTAACAAGTCGCAAGTGAGTAGTGGGTAGTAAGAAATGAGAAATGATAAGTGGTGAGAAAGGGAGATACGGTAAATGCTAATTGAGAAGTAGGAAGTGAGTAGTGAAAAAAGCAGATGTAAAAGGTGAGCAGTAAGAGATGATAGTTGAGAAGCGAAGAAGTGAGAAGTGGGTCGTGTGATATAAGATAGAGAAGAGATAGAGAAGATAGAATGAAGAAGAACAACGAAAGTGGTAAGAAGATAGAAGGGAGAATTCGGAAGAAAGAAGAAGGAACTAGGAAGAAGGAAGAACGAAAAAGGAAAAATGAATTAGAAAGATAGTATAAAGAAGAAAGAAGGAAGAAGCTGAAAAAAAGTAGAAACCAGAGGAAAGAAGAAGAAGAACAAATAAGGTCATGTGACCAGACGCTGCAATTTTCAACTTAATTTTCCAAAGTTAAATCATTTCATATGGTTATATTTAATTCATATATTTTTAATTTTTTTTTTTGTGGTGATGATGATGATACTACCATCTATTGTAGCAAGGCACCTGCCGATAGCACTGGCCATAATTTTCGTGTAAATTTCGTGAGGCGTCCCGTGTTTTGCAGGACGCTTGCTGGACACATTAAAATAAGGGAAAGGGTGGAGGAATAGGGAGAAGGAAGAAATTAGAAGGAAGAAAAAGAGAAAAAGTAAAGAAAGAAGAAATTGGAAGGCATAAGGATTAATATCCCAATTTTTAATTTAACAGATCTCGCTTTTAACTTTTCACTGCTCACTTTTAATTTTTCAGTTTCTTTTCTCAATTTTCAGTTATCTTTTTTCAATTTTCTCTTCTCTCCATTCATTTCTCACTTCTCACTTCTAGCTTCTCGCTGCTCACTGCATAGTGGAATGTACCTCACTAATACTTTTGACTTTTCACTTCTCACTTCTAACTTCTTACTTCTCATTTTTTACTTCTTACTCATCACTTTTCACATCTCACTTTTTATTTCTCACTTCCAGCTTCGCACTTCCCACTTTCCTCTCCTTACTACTCACTTCTCGTAATCTATGTTATTTCAATTCAAGACAAAATTTTCAAAACGACTTATCTGCTTTTGCAAACAAAGATTCAAACGACGATTCGACGAATCTGATAGCTCTCCCACGCAAACCAACACCATCAACAGGTAGTGGAATCCTTCATCTACCTATTGATGGTGTTGGTTTGCGTGGGAGAGCTATCAGATTCGTCAAATCGGCGTTTGAATCTTTGTTTACAAAAGCAGATAAGTCGTTTTGAAAATTTTGTCTTGAATTATTCGACCAATCAGCATTCCGCCAAATAATCCTGTCGGCAAATGGCGTTCGGTCAAACGGCATTCGGCCAAATGTCCCAATACCTTGCATATCGTGCATGTGAACTGTTTCTCACGACATCGAGTTAGCGAAGTGAAAATGCATTAGTAGATTACTTCGACTTAGGCTGTGAACCATTCCAGCGATTCGTTTAACTTTTAGTTAAAATTTGACAGTTCGATGGTTATTTTTCTGTGGTTAAAAATAACCCTGCCCCGGAGCATGGTTAGATTTGACAGTTCGATAGTTAAACTTTGTTCGCGAGAAAATTGGTGCCAAATTCATTTTGTTCCAAATAACTATCAATCTGTCAAAACTCAAATGGGTCCGCTTCGGGGTAAAATTTTAACCACGATGGGAAAATAACCAACTGTCAAATTTTAACTAAAAGTTAAACGAATCGGTGGAATGGTTCACAGCCTTAGAGAATATCGAGTAAGGGAGGTTTCGACCTACGAAGGGACGCAGTATGGTAGATTCAAGGGACTTTGAATTTCATCGAGTAAGAGAAAACATCGAGTTACAGAACATCGAGTAAGGAAAAGTTCACTATATCGTTTTTTAAATTATTATTTCATCAATAATATCATAATTTTAATTTCATCTTCTCCGCATTGTTTTTATGTGTTGATTCTTTTTATTTCTGTTTTTTCTTCCTTATAACTGTATCTTCTTTTTTATCTTCATTCTTGTTCTATATGGTCTACAAATTGTTTGTGATTACAGTCATGCAGGTCCTGAATATCTTCTACTATCTCACAAAAACTAACCTCCTATCATTTTAGCTCTTCAACTCAAAACCTTATAGACCAGCGGTTTTCAACCTTTTTCTTGAGAGGTACCCTTTCGAGCTTTTACATTCATTGGGGTACAGCTCATTTTTTTTCGCAGTAAATGGAAATAAACATAAGTTTAAAAAATGGATTTGAAAACTAACAGGATATATGGCATTTCAAAAAGCTGTCTAAAAATTTCCGCTGTTCCGTGAAGCTATCCAATTCAAATAAGGTTTATATTATACATATTTTCAGGACTTTTGGAAGCTTTCGAGTCTTTTAAAAGGAGGCTTCCGATCTCCTGAAAATAGACTTCCCTGCACATAGGCTTATGTGGTTCTTGAAGGGATGCTTTCGTTCCTTTTGAAAAGAGGTTTCCGAGCCTCATAGAAGGAGGCTTTTAAGCATTTTTCAAGGACGCTTCTGAGCCTTTTGAAAGGAGGCTGCCAAGCCTGTTGGAAGAAGGCTTTCGAGCCTCTTAAAAGAAGGATTGCGAGCCTCTTGAAAGGAGACTTCCGAACCTTCTAGAATGAGGCTTTTAAGCCTCTTGAAAAGAGGTTTCTGAGCCTCTTGAACGAAGGCTGCCGAGTCTCATGAAAGGAGGCTTTCGAGCGTCTTGAAAGGAGGCTTTCGAGCGTCTTGAAAGGAGGCTTCCGAACCTTCTGAAATGAGGCTTTTAAACCTCTTCCGAGCCTTTTAAAAAGAGGCTTCCAAGCCTTTTGAGCCTCTTGGGGAAGATCCATAAAGTACGTCACGCAAAAATCGGCGATTTTCAACCCCCCCCTCCCCCGTTTGTCACACTTTTTGTATTAAACCTCTAAAATTTTTGTATGAGTCGTCACGCTGTTCGGAACCCCCCCTCCCCCCTATGAGCGTGACGTACTTTGTGGATGCCCCCTTGAATGAAGACTGCCGAACCTCTTGAAAGAAGACTGCCGAACCTCTTGAAAGGAGGCTTCCGAGCCTCTTGAAAGGAGGCTTCCGAGCCTCTTGAAAGGAGGCTTCCGAGCCTCTTGAAAGGAGGCTTCCGAGCCTCTTGAAAGGAGGCTTCCGAGCCTCTTGAAAGGAGGCTTCCGAGCCTCTTGAAAGGAGGCTTCCTGAGCCTCTTGAAAGGAGGCTTCTGAGCCTCTTGAAAGGAGGCTTCCAGGCCTCTTGAAAGGAGGCTTCAGGCCTCTTGAAAGGAGGCTTCCTGAGCCTCTTGAAAGGAGGCTTCCAGGCCTCTTGAAAGGAGGCTTCCAGGCCTCTTGAAAGGAGGCTTCTGAGCCTCTTGAAAGGAGGCTCTGAGCCTCTTGAAAGGAGGCTTCCTGAGCCTCTTGAAAGGAGGCTTCTGAGCTCTTGAAAGGAGGCTTCTGAGCCTCTTGAAAGGAGGCTTCTGAGCCTCTTGAAAGGAGGCTTCTGAGCCTCTTGAAAGGAGGCTTCCTGAGCCTCTTGAAAGGAGGCTCTGAGCCTCTTGAAAGGAGGCTTCTGAGCCTCTTGAAAGGAGGCTTCCGAGCCTCTTGAAAGGAGGCTTCCGAGCCTCTTGAAAGGAGGCTCTGAGCCTCTTGAAAGGAGGCTTCTGAGCCTCTTGAAAGGAGGCTTCCGAGCCTCTTGAAAGGAGGCTTCCGAGCCTCTTGAAAGGAGGCCTGAGCTCTGAAAGGAGGCCTGAGCTCTTGAAAGGAGGCTTCTGAGCCTCTTGAAAGGAGGCTTCCGAGGCCTCTTGAAAGGAGGCTTGAGCCTCTTGAAAGGAGGCTTCCAGGCCTCTTGAAAGGAGGCTCTGAGCCTCTTGAAAGGAGGCTTCTGAGCCTCTTGAAAGGAGGCTCTGAGCCTCTTGAAAGGAGGCTTCCACGCCTCTTGAAAGGAGGCCTCCAGCGCCCTTGAAAGGAGGCTTCCGAGCCTCTTGAAAGGAGGCTTCCGAGCCTCTTGAAAGGAGGCTTTGAGCCTCTTGAAAGGAGGCTTCTGAGCCTCTTGAAAGGAGGCTTCCAGGCCTCTTGAAAGGAGGCTTGAGGCCTCTTGAAAGGAGGCTTCCGGGCCTCTTGAAAGGAGGCTCTGAGCCTCTTGAAAGGAGGCTTCCTGAGCCTCTTGAAAGGAGGCTTTCGAGCCTCTTGAAAGGAGGCTCTGAGCCTCTTGAAAGGAGGCTTCTGAGCCTCTTGAAAGGAGGCTTCCTGAGCCTCTTGGAAAGGAGGCTTCTGAGCCTCTTGAAAGGAGGCTTCTGAGCCTCTTGAAAGGAGGCTTCCGAGCCTCTTGAAAGGAGGCTTCTGAGCCTCTTGAAAGGAGGCTTCCTGAGCCTCTTGAAAGGAGGCTTCTGAGCCTCTTGAAAGGAGGCTTCTGAGCCTCTTGAAAGGAGGCTTCTGAGCCTCTTGAAAGGAGGCTTCCGAGCCTCTTGAAAGGAGGCTTCCGAGCCTCTTGAAAGGAGGCCTGAGCCTCTTGAAAGGAGGCCTGAGCCTCTTGAAAAGAGGCCACGGAGCCTTTTGAAAGGAGGCTTCCAAGCATCTTGAAAGGAGGCTTCCGAGCCTCTTGAAAGGAGGCTTCCAAGCCCTTTGACAGGAGGCCTCCGAGCTTCTTGAATGGAGGCTTCCGAGCCTCTTGAAAGGAGGCTTTCAAGCCTATTGAAATGAGGTTTCCTAGACTCTTGAAAGGAGGAGGCCTGAGCCTCTTGAAAGGAGGCTTGAGCCTCTTGAAAGGAGGCTTCCAGGCCTCTTGAAGGAGGCTTCCGGGCCTCTTGAAAGGAGGCCTCTTGAAAGGAGGCTCCGAGCCTTTAGAAAGGAGGCTTCCGAGACGCTTGAAAGGAAGCTTGCAAGCTTCTTAAAGTAGACTTCGAAGCCTCTTGCAACGAAGCTGTTTAACTTTTCGGAAAGAGCCGTCACGCCTCTCAAAAGGAGGCCTCCAAACATTTAGATTCTAGATTTTGTTCACTCTTCGTTTTGTCCCACAGCCATTCATTCACTGTGCTGGTTGTAGTGGCAGGATTTAATAGATTTTGATTTACTGATCGCCATGCATATTGCCATGCATATTGTGTGTGACCAACGCAAAATGACTTGCCCTAAGAAATTCTGACGTTTGAGCTGACTTTTGCTTCCGTGTTGAGTGAAAACGCGAGTAGATTTAAATTTTGATTCCAGGAGGCCTAGAATTCTTTGAAAAAAAAACCTATTGTTTTATATCAAAACTATTATTTTATATCCTCCTCAGCCGTGCGGTAAGATGCCCGGCTACAAAGCAAGACCATGCTGAGGGTGGCTGGGTTCGAATCCCGGTGCCGGTCTAGACAATTTTCGGATTGAAAATTGTCTCGACTTCTCTGGGCATAAAAGTATCATCGTGTTAGCCCAATGATATACGAATACAGAAATGGTAACTTGGCTTAAAAACCTTGCGGTTAACAGTGTTGTCCTATACTCAGTCCAAAAAATTCTGCTCTTTGATTTTACTCTATCTAAACGGTTTTATAGCCTTAACTAAGTAAGTTCAACTAATAGAAGGATATTTGAATTTTATAAATGTGAAGTTTAGAAAATTCTAAGCTATCGATTGTTGATAAGAAAACCTTTAACGATCGATATGAAGAATTGAACTCGAAGGAATGATTGATTGGTAATGTTAACATTCAAGCAACATTCAACAGCATGTTGGAAAAGGAAAGTGATATTGTGACTCACACACTAAAGAATACTTGGAGGGAATCTGCAATCAACTTCATTGTTTCAGTCCAAATATCGGCCTAAAGATACATCATTAGAGCGAATACACTTGAACGAATAGATCTGTCCATATTTCTGTTTCTGCAACTTCCAAGCGCGACACGATAAACTCGAACAAAGAACACCATTTTACCACCTACGGTTTCAATTAAATGTCTTTGACTTCAAAACACCGCGGCGTCTTATGTTTAGAAAAAGAACAACGCGGAACACTTCCCGATTTTTTTTTGCACAAAAAGCCTGCGGCAGAGTCAGACAGACGAACAGCAGAGCTGCCTATCAGACAGTGGTGGGAAACGTATTTCAGATGGACAAAGATGATTACAGTTTGACACCTTTTATAGACCACAAATATAACGCGCGTTTTGCACGATGATCATTCTAACGTTGGTTCCCGTTTTCGACTATGATCATGAGGATTGTGGTGATGATGATGATGACGGTGCATAAGACGAGTGACGGGAATGTGTTAGCTTGATCGGAGGAGGTCCGCAATTGGCATGATCTGTCTATTCATCAAACCAAACGTTGAACCGTACCGGACAGTTCAATGGGATGATTGAGTTTTTGTTTTGTTAGACGTTGTGATTTCGTTTATTGGAATATTGATTGATTAACGGAATCAGACGGGGGCATTATTGGGTGGTCGTTTATTGGAAGTAGCTTGGAAGTTTTCCATCGTACTCTGATTTACATATTTGATTAGGAAATATATGATAGTTGCCCATTTTTGGAAATAACTTAGAAGATTTATCTAATACAATTAGAGAGACTAACTTTCGATCCATTAAGGATTATTAAGGATTGGGTTGAATAATGAATATGGTTTGTTCAGATTACTTGACACCTCACAAATATAGTCATTTGGTCTCAGATATTACCTTTTGTCGCCTTGGACGTTTATTTAACCTTGCTTGTTTCTTCGGAGAATAAGATCCGTTTGTTCCATTAGCTTTTTATGGCACGTAATCGCCATTAGGAAATTTAGGGTTATTATATCCCTAGGAATGTTGAACCAGTAGGAACGATCTGCGATCACTTGGAACATTAGAATATCAACGACCGCGCAAAATTCCGAGACCTTGAAGAACACTGAAAGGCATCTGTCGTCGTGACCACAGTGGAAGCTGCTTGATAGCCGTTGCAAGTTGGTTGATACTTAATGAGACATCCACCCCTTAATGATGACGATGACATGAGCTCAGCAAGTTTGATCTTTATTTTTTCATTGAAAGTCGCACGGGTTGCTAATTTATCTCACACCAAACTGCCATATCCCGCGACGTCTAAATTACTGATGTTATTTATTGTGTTTCCATGATTCTGACTCATCGTTTAAGAACTTCTGACGCATCGCTAGAACGATACTCACACGTGTCTGCGGATTAGATATTCATCTACTACCGTAGATGCTGCCAGGAGTTCTTCTGCCGAAGATCATCGGTATTGAGTGAGGTGTTCTAATCGAATCATGTCGGCTGGTGCCGTCACAGCAGAGTTGTTTACAAACAGTAAGCTTAATTAGCAATCAATGCTGCTCGTTCTGAGGTATACAAGTGGCGCATGCACTCAACTCGACCGGACGTGATAGACGCGACGGGTTTGGCGCGCTGCGTTGAGCAGCATCCATAAGTAGGCGACGCCGTTTGTTTGGGTTTTGTGTTGTTTCGAAATCAAAACATCCCGCGCGTCGATGATTGTGGAGGGCTTATTAGTACACTGTGATTGCTTCGATGCGATAGTTATTTGAAAAGATTGTACAAGATTTTCATCGAAACGGGGGAAAAACACAACTGTGTCGCATATGCTAGTTTTTATTGAATCCATCACGATTATTGATGACGTCGAGTCAGGCGAAGAAAATAGGAAATTCAAGATTAGCAAAACTTCACCTATTCATGGAAAAGGTGATCTTTTTATATTAAGCATTATATGGGAAATAAACTACATGTGAAATAGATTTATAGAGGGGGGTTTTCTCTTAAAATACTGGCCTGTTCATACGGGATATAAGCAAAGGTATGCAAAAAGAAATTTGCAGATCGAATTCACACTACGGTACTAATTTCTGAGCATGGTACAATTTGTTCAAGCGGATAGCTGCGAAATTTCCATGCCGGATGGATTATGCAGCTACGTGATAACGCAACGATTTCCCAGCCATATCCTCATACACATCCTCGAACCGAAGAAGCTGCCGTTGAAAAGTTTCTCCACATTAACGTGTCATGTGCCAACGGTGGACTACCGTCATCGTTGGCCGGCCATCGGCATAGCTCGTGCGGATTAGTAGCAAGGTACCGTAGCGAACGTACATGGTTGTAAATGCGGCTTCAGCGACTCTTCGCAAACACGGAACAGACAATGTCGTCGTGCCGCATCTCGTTAGCGATAAATTGCGAATCTTTACATTGAGACATTCCATTCGATCCAAGGTGGTCGTCGGTGGTTACGTTGACACTTCGCCATTAAATACTTTCCTGTAGCACGCGGTAGGCACACCTTTTATCGTTTTATGGCCCCTTATCCGCTATGCGCGGGCATACTACTGTGGGAAATTGAGTGGTCATTTTTTTTTTGTTAATGAATACTCGCTTAACTTTTCAAAAGGTCCTAAGTAACATTTTTTCATGAATTAATTTGAGTAGCACAATCAACAGACCAATATAAAAGCTTTTGTTTGCACTAGTCAAATTAATTCATGAAAAAAATGTTACTTAGGTCTTTTTGAAAAGTTAAGCGAGAATAGTGTTCAGCAAAATGTATACTGAAAAAAAAAGTTTTAGGGCCGACATAAAGTTTATAAATGAAATTTCGATATAAAGCTCTTTACAATATTTAACAGAGAGTGTATAACGAATACAGGTTTCGGATTTCTCACAAAACAGAATAAGATGTTTAAGTCTACCATGAGGAGTCCTATTGAATCATTTGAGATGTTCTTATGCTTTACATTTTGATTGGGGAACCGAATGATGTTCATTAGATCACTCTTGACAGTATTAAGATGTGCTTCGTGGTTTTCATTAGTTTAAGGAAAAATTATTCTTTTCATATGCAAGATTATATGGGAATCACGAGGAATATTTTCCTGCGTGTAGTTGAAAAAGGAAATCAAAATCGTCAGGTACCACTGGCGGCGCCAGAGTTCTGGTAGTCAGTAGTATGAACTATAATTGGACGCATTAATAATAAAAAAAAGTGTCAGGCAGTTAAATATTGAGAAATTGTTATTGCATTTATCGTCTATAGTCGAACCTGCCCGATCTAGCTCGGGCTGTGTTTTTTTTTGTGACCAGCTTGTCAATCGTTTATTCGATTGCAGCGTCGCATTCGATTTCAATTGGAGTTTGGTGGCTTTCTATAGAAATCCCTTTCCCGGTGATTTTCTTCTTTTTATTTATATGATCTCAAGACGAACCGGTTAGTGAAAAAATCTTGCAAATCGATCCATCCGTTCGTGGACTATATTGCCTCATAGAAAATGCAAACTTATCTCTATATATATAGAGATAATTATAATAGTTGCTAAAATTTTTTTGAAATATTTTTCCAAAAATTTCAGATTGCGGTGAAATAATGAAAAAACTCTAATTTTTGAGGTTTTTCTAGCAAGTAATTTTTGAGTCCAAACCAGGTTTTACTACTGACTAGAATTCTTCGGGTGATCTCAAGAATTCCTTGGGAATTAACTTCTGACATTATTTCGTAAATATCTTAAATAATTCTATAGGGATTCTCTAGCATTTTCCAAATTTTATCGGAAATTTCCCCAGTAATTTATCCAGAACTTCCAGAAAGAGTTCTTTCCACAATTCTAATACAAAATTTCAAGAATTCTTTTAGGAGTTTCCGAGATAATTCCTAATGGAATTTCCAAAGGAACCCATTTTTTTTAAAAGACCTAATTATCGTGATTAGGAACTCCTTAACCCTTTCTCGTTCACGATTTTTCCCAAAGATTGCAATCTTCTTTGAGGAAAATGCTAGAACTAAAGTTATTTTGCATAGCTGAAATTAGCGGAAAACAAAAAAAAATGATAGTAGATCAATGCTAATTGATTGTTTTCAATAGTTTAACTATTTGTAGGCAACATTAATTATGTTTTCAGGCTAATGAAACCATGTCGAATATTTTGCTTTTTGTTGTTGAAACAATTTGATGAAGGTTAGAAGGCGTCTCCAACATCCATAAATTTATTCAAGAATTTCTTCCGTAATTTCCTTTTGGGATTTTCCCAGAAAATCCTTTGGAAATTACTTCGGAGATAAATCCAGAAATTCCTTTTGAAATTGCTCAAGAGATTGTTTTAAAAATTCAAAGAAGGAATTCGAAGACAATTTCGAAAATTTCTTCTTTTACGAAGGCTATGAGATTTTTTTTCAGGAAGTCTTTTAGAAATCCCTTTGACAACTTCTTCGAAAATACTTAAGGGAAATCATTCAGATATTCCTTCAGGAGTACCAACAGAAACTGTTTTATTTACCTTCAAAAATTCTTTTAGGACAAATCCTTCTGAATTTTTTTTGGAATTTCTTTGGAAATTCCTTTAGGCATTTTATCGGAAATTGATTTAGGAATTTGTTCGGGATATGCCTTAGGAAATCCTTCAGAAAATCTTTCGAGAACTCTTCCATAAATAAATTCCAGAAAACTGCGCCAGGAATTCCTTTTGACATTCGTCCAAGGATTCCTTCGAAAAATTCTCTGAAGAGGTCTTTGTAATTTTTTTTCGGAAATTCCTAAGAAACTTCCTCCAGGTAATCCTTCGGAAATGTGTTCAGCAAAACCATACCAAATTTCTCTCGAATTTACTGCATGAATTATTTGGCAAATTTTTTGGGAAGAATATTTCCGAAAACTGATGACGGTATTTTTCGGCTCTTTCAGTCTTCATGATAACTAAAACGGGTTTTTCGTCAACTATTCAACGTTTCGGTGTTAATTACACCTTCTTCAGGTGTACACCGAAACGTCAGATAGTTGACGCAAAACCCGTTTCAGCTTGTCAAGAGCCGAAAAATACCGTCGTCAATAATCAATCACAGTCGAAAGCAACAATCAATATCTCCGAAAATTTATTGAAGAATGAGAAAGGAAAAGCTAAAGGAATTTTTGGAAGAGTTTTTCAGGGAAATTTTAAAGGAATTTCCAGATGAAATTTCCGAATGATTCCTAAAAAAAGCATTTCTGAAAGTGATGTTTGATAAAAATATCAAAGGAATATCCGAAGGTCTCAAGGAATGTCTTACTAAATTCCCAAAATAAATTCGGAAGAATTACTGGATGAGATTCTGATGATATCTTAATGAAATCCAAAAATTCCATCCTAGAGATTCCGAAGGGATTTCTTAAGGAACTAATGGAAGAATTCCTTTAAGAAACTCCTGAAATAATTGCTGAAGCAATTTCTTAAAAAAAATCGAAGGAATTCCTAAACCAGTTTCCGCAGGGATTCCTACAGCAATTTTCAAAAGAAATTTCCGAAGGAATATCGGAAGGTTTCCCTGATACAATTTCCGTAGGTATTTCAGAAAACAAAAATCGTTGGAATTCTTACCGAATTTCCTATGGAGGTTCTAGAAGAATTTTAAAAGGTTTTCCTTTAAGATTTTCCCAAGGAATTCCTTAGGGAAATTCTGAAGGAATTGATAGATTGTATAGAGAAATTATAGAATTTAGGAAATTACTTTAGGAGTACCTGAAAGGAATTCTGGCGGAATTACCAAGGGAATGGGTCTTGAAGAATTTCTGACCGAATTGCTAAAGGAATTTCTGAAGGAGATGTTCTAAAAGAATTCTTGAACATATTTTGGAGGAAATGTTCGAATTATTTCCTGAAGGAATTTCTTAAGGCATTATTCTTATTTTTAATGTATTTCTACATTCTAGATTTGTTTCTTTTTGGAAAGCAGATACCTGCTGAAAATGTTTATTTGTATTCGAAAAAAAATGCTTTCTTGATAAGGGTATTAGTTCTGGAGAAAAACGTTTATTGTTTAGATCGAAATTTCCCATTGCTGATACCAACTTGTAGGAAATTAAGAAACATTGACTCACAGAATTGATATGCAAACTTCTATTAATTTTTCGTTCGGAAAGTTCTGTTGAGAAATACAATATTCGTTTGATTGTTTTTTTTTTACGAAAATCCATCTTGCTATGTGCTTGATTTCGTTAATGACTAATACGATCGACATATCTCTCACCATCAAAGTTATGCCACATGGGCCGTTAAGCCGAATGCCATTTGACCGAAAGCCACTTGGCCGAAAGTTGTTTGGCTGAATATACCATTTGGTCGAACAGACCATTAGGCCGAAAGTGTCATATAGCTGAATAGGTCATTTGGCTGAATAAGTGATTTGGCCGAATAGGTCAGCTATTCTCAACCTGGGGTACATGTACCCCTGGGGGTACCTTCGCTGGCCCTAGGGGGTACCTCGAACATAAATTCGGGCTCGGAAGCCTCTTTTCAAGAGACTTGGAAGCCTCCTTTCAAGAGACTTGGAAGCCTCCTTTCAAGAGACTTGGAAGCCTCGGAAGCCTCCTTTCAAGAGGCTCGGAAGCCTCCTTTCAAGAGGCTCGGAAGCCTCCTTTCAAGAGGCTCGGATGTCTTCTTTCAAGAGGCCTGGAAGCCTCCTTTCCAAAGGCTCGGAAAGCTCCTTTCAATAATCTAGGAAGCTTCTCTACAAGAGGTTCAGAAGCCTTTTTTCAAGACGCTCGGGAGCATGCTTTCAAGAAACCCGAAAGCCTCTTGTTAAGAAGCTTGAAAGCCTCTTTTCAAGAGGCTCGGAAGCTTTCTTTCGAAAATCTCAAAAGGCTCCTTTCAAGAGATTCGGAAGGTTCTTTTCCAGAAACTCAGAAAGCTCTTTACAAAAGGCTCGAAGGCTTGCTTCTAAGTGACTCGTGAGCCTCCTTTCAAGAGGCCCGGAAGCCTACTTTCAAGAGGCCCGGAAGCCTACTTTTAAGAGGCTCGAAATGTTCCTTTCAAAAAGCTCGGTAAGCTATTTTCAAGAATCGGAATTCTACCTTCAAGAGGCTCGGAAGCGAACTTTCAAGAGGCTTTGAAGTGTCCTTTCAATATGCAAAGCCTCTCAACAAGATGCGTGGAAGCCTACTTTCAAGAGATTCAGAAGATCCGTACAAGAGGCTCGGAAGTCTCCCTTCAAATGGCTCGAAATTAATCTTTTAAGAGGCTTGGAAGCCTACTTTCAAGAGGGGGTACCTCAATTAATGCAAAAGTTCGAAGGGGTACCTCTCAAGAAAAAGGTTGAGAACCACTGGAATAGGTCATTTAGTTGAATAGGTCATTTGGCTGAATAGGTGATGTAGGCCGAATGTGTCCTTTGACGTCTCACATCTCACTTCTCACTGTGAAAAGTGAGAAATAAGAAGTTAAAAGTGATGAGTGAGAAGAGAGGCGTCTCCCTTCTCACTTTATGCAGTGAGAAGGGATAAGTGAGAAATAAGGGGTGTGAAGCGAGTAGTTAGATGTCTCACTACTCACTTCTCACTCCTCATTTCTCACACCTCACTGTGAAAAGTGAGAAGTGAGATTTCTCACTATTCACTTCACGCTTCTCACTTTTCATTGAGAAATGAGGGGTGAGAAGTGAGACGTCTTATTTCTCACTTCTCATCACACATTTCCCACTTTTCACCCCTCATTTCTCACTTCTCACTGTAAAAAATGAAAAGTGAGTAGTGAGGCGTCTCACTTGTCAGTCCTTATTTCTCACTTTTCAAATGACCTATTCGGCCAAAATGACATGCTTGGCCAGATGACATGTTCAGTCAAATCGTATTACAAACAGAATTATTATAATTGATAATTGAACAAAATATCACAAGGCAGTCAAAAAGCAGCTTGGTGCGGTTTGGCTGAGCACTTACCATATCAAAAACCTATGAAATGCGTAAATTTCGATATTGGCTCATATTCAACTTCACAGACGAAAGGTAAAAATTTCATGAAATTGTAATACAATGTATTCACTTGATAGTTGATTAAGTTATTTTAATGGTGTATTGAATTTGATATGATTCAGCAACAATTTGAAAAAATATTACAAACATAACATACTGCAAATTCATGTATTATGAATGGAATGAAAACCACTTTTTATACAAACTTCAATGTTACCCCACTGGGCACGATATCGTTGAATTGACTCAACCAATCTTGTATCCAAAGAACATGAAATGGGAAAAGTGCAGAAAGTATTAAAAAAAATATAAAAATTAAAAAAAAATATGTCAAACTTTGTGAATTGGATATAATAAGTAATGCAGGAAACTCAGTATCATTAAACACTCTCGAAACTGAATATAAACGGCTTGAAGCCAAGTTTATTGAGTTCTGATGAATTCCGAACCAGCAAACGTTCCGCACGTGACAACGAAAGAATGAAACAGTTTTTACGCCTTCTCGTCAGCAATTATCCATAGTGTGCCGGTAGCACACTCACTTTAGATAATCTCAGCGGGAAAGTGACAAACATTCCGGCTTCTCCATTCACCATCATTCTCATAAGTTATGAATTCGTCACCGTCACAACAGAGCGTGCCCCTCATTGTGCTGTGCTTTTTTGATTGAGATCCGGTACGATCGCCATCATTATCAAGGGAAGCTGCGATCGCGATCCAATAATCCGCGATACTTAACAGCGGCCGCCAAATGGATTGATCAATATTTGAGCACATCGAGTTGCGCTTCGAACTGACGGGATCATGCAACGTCGGTCATCGATCGATCGAGCCGGGGTTAAAAATAGAACGGTCACTCTCTAACACGTCAGACTTGCGATAATGGCAGCCCGGATAATTAATGGCTCGTACGCGGAGAAATGTGTAGGAGTCGAATCAATTGAAGCGCAATAAGTGCGGCGCGCGCGCGGGGTTTCACACGGGAGTGTTAATTCGATCGGTATGGATGGGACGAGCTCGTACCGCTTCGGTCCGAGGTTTTGCAGTGCGTACCGCCCACTGTGATCCGGGAACTGGAAATGGACAAGCTGCTGCTGTGGCGGACACCCTCTCCTGAACACAATTGATCGTTTGGTGTGAAAATGTAAATTATTTGACAGGAAATTAGAGGATTAGTTTTTTCAATATTTTGAAGTGGAATATTCCATATTATTGATTTTCCAAATCAAATATGATGAGCAATGCAGCTTTCATACACTTTATGTGACATCATAACTGAGGCAGATTGGATGCGTTCTTTATCAATCAAAGACATGCGAATTAGGAGAGTTAGGGACGAATGTTTTTTTCAACCAAGCCTCCTAAACCATCAGGTATAAGCGAATAGATAAGCACAGTCAGAGCTAAGTGACTTTAAATAAATTGGTTCTTAAGAAGGTTGATGTCAAATTATTATGTACTATCCATCCATTTCTTATTAATGAAGTGAATCATCATATCTGAATGATATCCATACCACATTTCGTATTTGCTCTACAATAAGCCTGTGAGTTGCGACCCAGTTCTTCGGAGAGGTTATCACATTCGCAAACATCGCGTGTTGTTAGAGTTGATCTTTCTAAAGTCTAAAATCGTATGTTTATTCATGGCTAGCTATGATTCGTCGCAAAAAGATGGGCTGTTTCGTTGTTCGATTTCAGTAGGCTGATGGTCCGGCCAGACAGAGTAGGTCGATTATTTGAAGAAGCGATTCGATAGAATGTTTCTCATGTGGAAGGTCCGTCAAGTAGGTACGACGTATGGTGACCATTTTTATTTTTTTGCAAAAAAAGGGCAAGTGGCTTCGAATATCACAGAAAATGAGGTCTTCCTCTGAAAAGCAATATTAGAATTTCAATGAAAAAGAAGATATGGTCTCGACAATATGGCCACCCTAGAACGACGTATTTAATTCGCAGAGCATTCACCTACGCAAATTGTTGAATTCAGTGCTACTGACGTGAGCAATGATCCATGACCATGTTATTTATCGGTTGCCGATGGTAGCCATGAATTGATATTCGAGATTAATCCAGATTTAACCGGATCGATTCTCTTTTCAATAGACCTTAGGTATTTATGCAAACCACTTCTTTATATTTCCATGAAAGGCGATTACTTTTTAAGTGCACTTATGGAAAACCAATGTTCGACTAATATTTTCATAATCGTATAATGCTTTGAACATGTGAATCAAATATTAAATGATCAAAACGCTATTTACAGCAATGCTTCGAAATGAGGTTTTCAACGTCATTTACGTCAACAATGGTCAATTACAATTAACTGCGCTCCAATCGAGAATGTGCCCACCAAATTTACCCCCAATAAACTCCAACCACGCTGATAAAGCGTCGGAAATTAGCGAGGATGGGTTATTTCCGCAATAATGTTAATGTTTTGAAATTCGCTAATCCAGCGTAATAAAATTTCGAACCACGCAGCAGCGCTTCGGATCGTAAAAATATTTGGCGAAGGTCTGTTATCAAACGGTCGTAAAAAATATGTTACTCTGCGGCAGCGCCCATTCTGACTGGTGATGTCAAACATAGGCTGCTCGCTTAGCGGTTATCTAGGAATAAACAAATATCGCATGTTCTAAACCACAGTCCTGAAAGGTCGTGTTTGGGCGATTCTATTTTATTTTACAACTTGATGTTAATCATGATAGATATGCGTACTGCGTCTAAAAATACAAAAGTAATAATTGTGGTCTAGCCGAAATGCGAATGGCAATGTTTTGATTAGGAAGTACCATATTTATATGAAATAATTTAAAAAATTGAGCAAAATCCATATACACTCAAAAATCGAATTTTGGACTAATGTTCGCCAGGTTTTAGGAGCGAATCAAGGCGCGTACGAGGAATGCCCATCATCGTAGATGGATTAATCAGGGTTTTTATTGCTACAAAGTGGAGCTTTTGGAGAATTTTCCGGTAACATCTGTGTAAATTAATAGTTTTTGGAAACAAGTCAATTTTCCAAGAGAAATTTATAAAAAAATATTTAACTCTTAGAGATTTTTTTCTGGAATGTTTGAGTATTTAATTTTTGCAACCCTTTTGTAATTTCATTAGAACATCATGACTAAATTTCGTATAAAAAAGCCTGTAAAGAGATCCAAGCATGCGAATTGGTTTCATTATCGGAAAGATGGTTAAAGATTTTTGATTAAAAGTAAAGATTTTAATATAGTTCTGCATTAGAACCTTACAGAAATTGTATAAAATTATGGCATATACAATTTCGGAAGATTTCAATACAATCGTTGTATTAAAATCTCACAATTTTGTATTATTTTAGTACAGTATCTGTATAAAACCTTACAAAATTGTATATGCCAAGGTCTTATACAATAAATGTAAGATTTGTTTTTTGGGTGATAACCAGTTTTATCAACACAAATTGGAAGACCTATGAATGTAAATCTTATTTTCCCTGCTTTCGTTTTGAATGTCTTTCGAGATGAGTTCAAATTCCCGTCTTTTTCTCGTTCTACCAGTTTTTTTCCTCGGTTCGGAAGCTACCCTATGAGTGTTGCATGTTCAGTCGGGTATCGAGTCGCCGATCGATAACTAGTTTTGTTCTGTACTCAGGGCAATCAAATTCTGTTTTTGGATTTAGCATCAGTTAACGTCCATTTATACTTATTCATCGATTGCAACTATTGGAATAATGCTCATTTTTTTATGCTTTCAAGCTTTCAAAATACCTCAAATAATTGCTTAGTATACGTCTTTCGGCCGTACGACTAAATTTTATGATTTTTTTTGAAGAATTCAACGGATAATTGAGTATTGGTTGGTAGTGCATTTGTAAATAAATTGAAAAGTTTCACAAATCTAAAAACAGACAAAAATGAATAGATCAGTGTTTTTCTTTTTAGAAATTCATGAATTGGAATTGTGGATTTCAGTATTTTCTTGAGAGATTCCCTTGAACACTTTTTGAAGAAATATCTGGCAACTCCTTAAAGTTGTTAATCTTCCAAACCTGTAGAACGGATCTGCGAAATGGATTAGTGCAAAGCCACACGACGGAACTCACGGCGGTACTTTCGGCGTGGTTTTAAAGATAATGTGCCTTGTATGGAGTACAGGAATGGACTGCGCATTCGTCTATAAATCATTCGTAATCGAACCAATCGTTCGTACGTTTGATTTATCAATTGGCATTTTGATTGCGCTTTGAATTTGCACGCAAACTTGAAGTATTTTCGACTGTATAAAGATACAGTGGAAAACTGCACTGTCATTCAACACATATTTTTGTCACACCTCCTATAAAAAAAAATCCAAGCTCGAGTCAATATGTCGCACTAATATTTGAATCGCATGAA
Organism: Armigeres subalbatus; assembly: GCF_024139115.2. Classification (NCBI taxonomy): domain Eukaryota; kingdom Metazoa; phylum Arthropoda; class Insecta; order Diptera; family Culicidae; genus Armigeres; species Armigeres subalbatus. The sequence continues at coordinate 302,332,659 of NC_085140.1, read as the reverse complement.
AGATTTTTCAATATGTTTATGTCTAATATGTCTAATGAGCTTAGTCAACATTTAAAAAATATAGTATTTTTTAATGTAGAATTCCGGTTAGTTTAGGAAAATTAATCATAGGTAGTGACTTTTTTAGTATCCACATACAAGTAACTAATAATTGACCACCAGAAATGTAAATTACCGGAGGCATCTGATGTGGATGTCCATTTCAATGAAGAAAGTGCCGCTGCTCAATGCTCAATTACAAAACAGGTAAATATAGCGTTTGATGAAAAGTTTAGACCCTCTATATTTGTAAAAATCCAGATTAATATACCTAGCGGTAATGATGCCTTTTGACGTTGGACAACGTCTTACCCGAAGGTACTGGGTATCAAATCAGAATCTAAAATTTAAGACCGTCACGAACGATAATAATTTGAATAAATTTGAACGATAATACACATTATATCTTTTGATGGATTTTTGAGATTTATGTATCGATCGATTTGGAAACTCTCCAGCAGTTTCTCAATTTCATTAAAACTTTTGATTATTCACGATAAGCTATTAGAAATTTCAATTCTTGTCCTACCTAGTACAAATATCAGAATCCACCAGTCCCGTTCATGCATTCCCAACACGGACATCAGAATGATATAACTCACGGGCCTTTTGACCCACCGTTTTATTTTCTCTGGGTATAAATAGACCCTGTTTCGCGCCCGCCCGTCATTTCGGTTCGAGGATCAACGCAGTGTTACCACATTCACAGATTTATCTTAATTTCAAAATATTTTCTGGAAATTTTGCTCTTATATAAATCCGAAGAAAGATTTTTTTTATTTCGCAGTGCAGTTCTATTGTTCTAAATTTATATATGATGAAATTATTCTTTTTAAGTGTACTCTGGAAACAGTCTATGCAGTTCCGAAGCAAACATATTAACATGTTGAACTATCAAACCATCAAATCAACATATGTTTGTTACACACTTGAATAATTTTGCAGATTTCGGTGAATTTTGCTTCAATTCACCTAAATCTCAATAGCAGAACACTGATTTTAATTATTTATTCAAAGCTAAAGAATTAAAATAAGCTCCACTGATGATTAACATCGTCATGATCCAGAGAACACATTTCATGGAATCAAAAATCTTTTTTTTTATCGATACGTATTAGCCAGGGTATGAACCATAATTCTATGCATCGCAATAAAAAGAGTACACGTCAGTTGGTTTTTAATTGCATTCTGAATAATATAGAGGACCTTTCGTACTTTAGCTATGACATGCGTGATTTGAAAGCAAATTGTCTTGGTTTGAAACTCTGTCCAATTGAAAAGTTGAAGAAGTGGAGATTACCCCACCAATCAGGGCATAAGTACTTCATGCTTGCATGCACAGCAAATATACAACAACATTGCAATTTAATACTAATGCTTGATTTTCATAATATTTCTAAAAGTTATTGTTGTCATTGTATATTTGCACTTTGAAAGGATTCACAGATTTAATCCAAGATTTTTTATGCAGATCACAGATTTTTAAGATTTTTTGACCCTAAAACACAGATGGCTTTCAATAAATATGTGGCAACACTGGATCCACGGAGAGCGGACAGAAAGATGGCAGTGAAGGCGGTGTTTGCTGCATCTGTAGCGGCTCAGCGGCAAACAGACTATCGTCGGCGTCATCGGCACTCCAGTGAAAATTTCTCGCAAAAGAAAAGGTTGAGCAGAATACATTTTCATCAAAGACAAATCATCATCGCTTAGCCACAGCGGAAATGGACTTCGGCAGCAGAGTCACAAGCGCACGTCGGACTATTGAGTGGTTGCTGTTAGTGATTCGGAAGGTGCATTTTTTATATTACACTGGATTTTGTTTTTACGCGATTTACATTTTCTCAATTTTCCACTCATCCTAAATGTTTAACGTACACTGCAAAAAAATTTGACTTCTACTGGTAATGTAATCAATGAAACTAATGTAAATGCAGATCATGTAATCGTTTTCTCAATGTAATTATGCGTTGAAAATCATGCACATAAACAGAGCATGAATTAAACCGTATAAATACATTACCTTACCATTATTACTACACTCTGTTGACAACAATACTTTATTCACCATGAAAATTCATTTATAAACCATTAAGTTTACATGATATTATGTGTAGCGAAATAAAAGATGGCCACGCTTGCGACGATCTCGGTAGAATGTAAACAAAACAAATAATTCCATCACGGCAGCTGCAAATGCAGCGGGAAACCTTCGTTTTCGACCACAGTCATACCAAAGTGAAGATTTTCCATTACGACTACAAAGCAACATCCGTAATGTTGCAATTTATCGGTGTACTTCATCAGACGTTTATTTAAATCGTTGGAAAAACTTCGAATTCTTGCACTTCATCCAGTCAGATGTTTCCCCTTGACGATGCGCATTGCGCATGCGTTTACTCAAAGCATGTAAAGTTACATTACCTAGACAGGACCCGATCACGACGGGTTCGATACTGGTATATTTGAATCGCCATAACTCAGAACCTGTTACTCTTTGGGCAACATTGGTTTCAAGAAGTGAAGACGGTAGAGTGGTATCAGAACGGGCTATCACTCTGCGGACCTGAGTTCGATTCTCATGATAACCATTTTTTATTTAAATAGGATAAAATATAACATGTAAATTTAAAACAACACAAAAATTTGAGATTGATAAGTGATGTAAAAATAAAATGAAATGTAAATTTCTATCGTTTATCATGCTCCAATTATGTGCATACTATTTGGTGTAGATGTACATGATTCGTTCGAACAGTGTATATTAATTACAATGTGATTTTTCTTTGATTTATTCTGGATTTTTTGAAACATGTTACGAAGAGTTTGGTGGCAAATTGAAGTCACACGATCAAAAATACGAGCGAAAAAAAATCGTGTAAAAACAAAATCCTGTGTATTCGGTTCTTCTCAGGACCCAACATTCTATAAAAGGGAAGGTTAAGGGAGAATTTGGTTCAAAGTGAAAATTAATTGTTTGACTATCGCAGAAAATTTCCGCGCGTAGCACGCGTCGGAAGGAGATGCTGTCGCATGGATGACATCAGTATCAGTAATGTAAAATTTTATTTCAAGATACTGATTTGGTTTTGTTGCTATTAGTGTTCGAAAAAGCGCTTTATGTAGAATAATTCGGTTCTTTTCAGAACTACAATTTTACAAAAGAGAAGGTTGAGCCCAGAAAATTTGTATTCAAAGTGCCTATCATTTTCGAAAATTTCCGTCGTTAGATGGAGAGACAGCAAAAATGTATTCGATTGCAGAAATGCGGAACAAGCATGTAGCGAACGAAATGGCTCGCGCGCGTGGAGAAGCAGCTTTTTTGTAGTCAAGAACGTAAACCCTCTAAATGATTTGCTGAAAAACCACCAGCAAATTCGAAGCTTACTGAAAGTCGGTAAATTGATTCGTATTTGCTGAAAATCAGTTTAGTTTTCCAATTTACTGATTGTTCAGTATTTTCCATTAACTGTCAAACATTAAAAAAAACAGCCATCAGTTTCGTGGAAAAGGTGATAATTACTGCGGCTTTCGTGTCCCTTAAAGTTTGGCTCAAATATATAAATATTGAAAAGTACGTTTTATACAACATGAGTCCTGTAAGTATGCCAAATCTAATGTATCACATATTTGAGATTAAGAAAGATAATTTATGTGAAATCAATTTAAATATTTTTCAGCCAAAGCAAACAAATGTCTTCCTGTGATGCGGTGTGATTTTGGTCGTCCTGCAGCCGAATTCCGGTCAAAAAATCTTTTGTAAGAAAAGAAATTCTCGAAGAGATTTTCCAAATTTTCTTATTTTGGAATTCCGACCAAAGAGTGGAAGACATTTTTTGTTGTCTGATGAAAAAGAAAACGAGAATTTAAATTTGTTCCAAATTTTTGTGAGAGAAATTTGATAAGAGATTTTTCTGGGATGAAATTTAAAGGCATAAATATGTCTTTAATTTCAATAATAAGTGTGAAATATTGTGGGAAATATTCTTGGTTCCATCCATTGTACGTAATTTCCACTCACGATACATACTCATGCCATGGCAAGCAAAGAAAAGCCTCCAATACATAACTATGGAAATGCTAAATAGAACGCTAAGTTAAAAATCAGACCAAACTCTAGTTGGAAATTAGTGCCATTGTAAGAGAAGAAGAATCGAGTTTGATTGATCATTCGATTACAATCTTATCAAGGCAAACATTCCAAAACAACCAAATTCTTTAAATATGTATCATGGTTTGTGCACAACCAACTAGCACAATAAAAATTACGCAGTTTATAAAAACAAAGCTAAAGCTAAGCTAAAGCTAAAGCGAAGCTAAAGCGAAGCTAAAGCTAAAGCTAAGCTAAAGCTAAGCTAAAGCTAAGCTAAAGCTTGTTAAAGCTAAGCTAAAGCTAAGCTAAAGCTAAGCTAAAGCTAAGCTAAAGCTAAGCTTGCTTAAAGCTAAGCTAAAGCTAAGCTAAAGCTAAGCTAAAGCTAAGCTAAAGCTAAGCTAAAGCTAAGCTAAAGCTAAGCTGCTAAAGCTAAGCTAAGCTAAAGCTAAGCTAAAGCTAAGCTTAAAGCTAAGCTAAAGCTAAGCTTAAAGCTAAGCTAAAGCTGTTTAAAGCTTAGCTAAAGCTAAGCTAAAGCTAAGCTAAAGCTAAGCTAAAGCTAAGCTAAAGCTAAGCTAAAGCTAAGCTAAAGCTAAGCTAAAGCTAAGCTAAAGCTAAGCTAAAGCTAAGCTAAAGCTAAGCTAAAGCTAAGCTAAAGCTAAGCTACTTACTTATGGATCCTGTACACCTCCGGTGGTGCAAAGGGCCGACTTGAAAGATCTCCATCCTGAGCGTTGCCCGGCTATCGCTTTAACCTGTTGCCAGGTTAGATTTCGGTCGACTTCTTTTATTTCTTTATTGAGGCTTCGCCGCCATGAGCCTCTGGGTCTGCCTCTGCTGCGATGTCCCGCTGGGTTCCAGTCTAATGCTTGTTTACAGATTTCGTTTCCGCCCCTACGTAGAGTGTGGCCGACCCAGCCCCACTTCCGATCCCGAATTTCTGTTGCTATCGGCCTCTGGTGACAACGACGATGGAGCTCATTGTTTGAGATCCAGTTGTGAGGCCACCAGGCCCGAATTATATACCGCAGGCACAGATAAACAGACGTCTCACTTAACACATGTTGCATCGTTCACCTTTTTAACGGTTGATTTAAAGTTTTGTAGGTGGTCAATCGGCCACCGATGGCGCTTCCATCGATTTTGCTTGTGTTTGACGTTTGCGCACTACCGCCATCTGGTTGCCGCTTGACCAAATACAATTATTTTAGCATTGGGCGACAATGTTTCTGTGACGATAATTTTGATTGCATTTTGTTCTAAGTGAGACGTCTGTTTCTCTGTGCCGCAGGCATCTGTTAATGAACACCTGCAGCCGTTGAGTGTTCTCCACTGATACACACCATGTTTCGCTAGCGTATAACAGCACAGATTTCACGTTAGAGTTGAAAATTCGTATTTTGGTGCGTTCACTTATCTGCCTGTTTTTCCAGATATTTCTTAAACTCGCAAAGGCAGCCCTTGCTTTCTTGATCCGTGCGCCTATGTCGATCTTGGTACCGCCGTCCGACGCCATTTGGCTACCAAGATATTGGAAGCTTTCAACATTCTCCACTGGTTGCCCGGCTACTGTGAAACTGGAAGGAGTCGCCGTGTTTACATCCAACGATTTGGTTTTGTTGACGTTGATGACTAAACCTGCCGGAGAGGAGCGCTCGGCAAGGTCGTTGAGCTTACTCTGCATATCAGAGCGCCGTTGCGCGAGGAGTGCAACGTCATCAGCCAATTCGAAGTCGTTTAGATGCTCCATGGTTATAGGCTGCCATAACAGCCCGCGGTTTGGTTCACGGTCAATCGCACCTACCAGAATCTCATCGATTACGATGAGGAACAGTAACGGTGATAGGATACATCCTTGCCTCACACCAGCTACGACCCGGATAGGGTCGGACAGGACCCCACAGGACCCCCACACGAAAAGGCCTCGTACTGTGCTTCGATGAGGCCGATGATTTTCTCAGGAACTCCCTTGCGTCTCAGGGCGCCCCACATATTCTCGTGATTGAGACGGTCGAAAGCTTTTTCGTAGTCAATGAATACCAAGTAAAGGGACTCTTGGAATTCGTTGACCTGCTCCAGAATGATGCGGAGCGTGACAATATGGTCCACACAGGATCTTCCGGCACGGAATCCGGCTTGCTGCCGCCGGAGAGTCGCATCGATCTTCTCCTGAATCCGGGCTAGGATAATTTTGCACAGAACTTTGAGAACGGTACACAGCAACATAATGCCTCGCCAGTTATCGCATACAGTCAGGTCACCCTTTTGGGCACCTTTACTAAGATACCTTGCATCCAGTCGACCGGGAAAGTTGCGGTGTCCCAGATATTATGAAATAAACGATGCAGTAGTTGAGCGGATGTCATGGGGTCAGCTTTGAGCATCTCGGCTGATATGCGGTCGACCCTGGGGCTTTATTCGATTTCATGCTTTGGATGACCGTTCGAATATCTCGAACTGATGGAGCTTCGGTATTGATTCGTGTTATACGTCGGATCCTAGGCAGACCATGCCGAGGTGGTGATGGCCTGGCTGGCACTTGAAAAAGTTGTTCGAAGTGCTCGAACCAGCGTTTCAGCTGGTCAGTTGGGTCGGTCAATAACTGATCATTCGCGTCTTTCACAGGCATCGTTGCATTCATCTTCGCCCCGCTTAAGCGTCGTGAGATATCGTAGAGGAGGCGAATGTCCCCGGTTGCGGCGGCTCTCTCTCCTTCGTCGGCCAGAGAGTCTGCCCACGCTCGCTTGTCCCGTCGACATGAGCGTTTTACTTCCTTCTCAAGAGCCGCGTATCGTTGGCGGGCTAGAACTTTGGCTCCTCTGGTTTTTGATCGCTCTATCGCGGCTTTGGCTTCTCTTCGCTCCTCTATCTTCCTCCAGGTCTCATCGGTGATCCATTGTTTTCTCTGGGTGCGTAGCTCGCCCAGATTGTTCTCGCTGGTGGCGATGAAGGCATTCTTGATGGCGGTCCATTGGTCTTCCACGCTGCCACCTTCCGGAATATCTGCAGCACGCGTCTCCAGTTCTTCAACGAAGGACCGTTTCACCGTGGCATCTTCCAGTCGGCGTGTGTTGAATCGTCGTCCAACTCTGTCCTCCTGCCGACGAATCCGCGCAATGCGCAGGCGTATTTCGCCGATGAGGAGGTGATGATCAGACGCGATATCGGCACTACGTTTATTCCGTACATCAAGAAGGCTCCGTTTCCATTTTCGGCTGATGCAGATGTGGTCGATTTGATTTTCTGTAAAGCCGTCACGGGAGACCCACGTGACCTTGTGAACCGGTCGATGAGGGAAGAGCGATCCCCCGATCACCATGTCGTTATTTCCACAAAATTCTGCGAACAGCTCTCCGTTTTCGCTCATTTCTCCGAGACCATGGCGTCCCATAATGCGCTCATGGTTCGAGTTGTCGGATCCGATCTTCGCATTGAAGTCGCCCAAACAGATCTTGATATCACCCTTCGGAATTCTATCTACGACGGCATTGAGTTGACTGTAAAGTTCTCTTTGTCTTGCAGATCGGCAGCATCGGTTGGCGCATAACATTGGATTATAGTAAGGTTTCGGACCCGTGTTCTAAATCTGGCAACGATTATCCTTTCACTTATAGGTTCCCACTTCATAAGCGCAGAGTGTGCCTGAGCGCTTAGTAGGAAGCCAACTCCGCGTTGCCGGGGAGCGTGTTCACCTCGTAAACCAGAGTATAGCAGAACTTGTCCCGACGGCGTTCTGTGTTCTCCAAAGTTTGGCCAACGGACTTCACTCAGTCCCAGGATCTCAAGCTTCATGCGGCGTGCCTCATTGGCAAGTTGTGCCAATTTACCCTGCTGGGCTAGGGTTAAAACGTTCCATGTTCCTATTCGTGTCCGTTGTTTCGCGCTAAGAGTCGTCGCCGTAAAATCAGTCCGTATTCTTTCATTATCGGATTCTCGAACAAATTGATGTTTCGGGAACAGTAGGTTGTTGGCCCAAGGTTCCCTATCCACCGGGATGGGGCTGCCATCTTAGGTATAGCTTCCGGGGAATAGCATTTCATACTCAGCCGCTGGATGCCAGAACAGACGCTGTTGGAGCCGCACCTCCTTGGTGGACAGACGCTCGATCAGTCGGGTCAAATTTGTTTAAAGTCCCACCCAACACCAGGACTAGGCTAGTGCGCTTTGAGCGGCACACGGTCGCTTTGATAGGGCCTGCTTGGGGACACATGCAGCTTTTTATAGAAGTTCAACAGAGCCCACTGTCGAACCCCACCACATCCTAGGCAGACCCCATAGTACGCACCCTCTCACTCTAGCTGATGTCAGAAGGACAACAGTGCCCAGGCTGCACTACCAGCTAAGTACGCAACCCTTAGCTGGCGGTCAATTGTCATCGGAAGACCCGTGGAAGCGTGAGTATTGGAACTTGTGAGGACCAGAGCTATGTTAGGCGCCCCTTCCCGGATGTCAACTCACCATTTCGCAGCCCTAAAGCTAAGCTAAAGCTAAGCTAAAGCTAAGCTAAAGCTAAGCTAAAGCTAAGCTAAAGCTAAGCTAAAGCTAAGCTAAAGCTAAGCTAAAGCTAAGCTAAAGCTAAGCTAAAGCTAAGCTAAAGCTAAGCTAAAGCTAAGCTAAGCTAAGCTAAAGCTAAGCTAAGCTAAGCTAAAGCTAAGCTAAAGCTAAGCTAAAGCTAAGCTAAAGCTAAGCTAAGCTAAGCTAAAGCTAAGCTAAAGCTAAGCTAAAGCTAAGCTAAAGCTAAGCTAAAGCTAAGCTAAAGCTGAGCTAAGTTTGTCGATGATTTAATGGTTTGGTGTGATAAAGGATGATTGTATCTTGCACCAGGATCAATAATCACGGTTGTAGCTTTTGAAACAATTGAGTTATTATCAAAATATAAAATCGATCAAGAGAAATCGATCAATACAGTTACGCCCCTATGAAACTAAGCGCGAGCATTCGTTATCACAAGGGCCTGTTCAAATATTACGTAACGTGAAAAACGTTGATTTTATGAACCCCCATAAACTTGTAACAATCCGTAACAATTTTCAGAACCACCCCCACTATGCGTAACGCGTAACAAATGTTATTTTTTGAAAAAGATCTTGATTTTAGAAGAATTTGAAGGACGCTGCAAAAAAAAATTATCTGTGGTATATTTCATGCTTTTTCAAAGATAATGAATATTTTTTTAATTTTTTAAATATTTTTTCTCTATGCAAATAACTTGTTATGCGTAACAATATTTCGAAGGACCCCCACCCCCTATGTTTTGCGTAACAAAGCGTAACAAAAATCAAACAACCCCCACCCCCTTTTGCGTTACAATATTTTTGAACAAACCCCAACAATGTTGCTGTTGCTGCATATTTCCATCACTATATTGAATACTAATCACCCGAGCAAAGTCTGAAAACATAATGAGAGCATATAGAAAACATATTTTGATATTGATATCAAATCGAAATCATAATTTGTTTTCAAATATGAATCATCATGACTGATTACATATTTTGATCTCATTTTGCTGTTGATTTCTAAATTGTATGATCTGACATCAAACTGTGTACTTATTTTGTTATCGGAACCAATATCAAAATTAGTTTTCGATTTGCTCTCATCGACAGCAGGAATAGTTTTCGATTTGATGTCACAGTAAGATTTTTCTGCTGTAGATTTTGATCTTTTAACCGTTAAAACGACCAAAAGGATATCAACCTGAGTTATCAAAATTAGGCGATTTCACAACAACAAAATTAGTTATCGATTTGCTCTCAAGCTTTGCTCGGGCATTATCTATCCCTTTATTATTTCGGTAACAATAAGGGAAAGCAAGTTTTATTTTCGATATGAGGATGTTTTAAATAGGGGTTCCATTTTTCCCGGAAATTAACTTCCCGGGAAACGGGAAATAAAATGTTAACTTCCAGGGATTTCCCGGGATCCCGGGAAATAAAACTATTTTGCGAAACTCAAAATCGTAGCTTGAAGTAATAACTAGGATAATAAGGATAAAAATATACTCTCGACCTCAAGGGATTGATAATTGGTACATTGTGCAAAAATGATCAACGAGTTGTTGAAAAGTCTGAAAAATTGTCTCTGTTTAGTTCGATAAGCGTTACCTAGGTCTATGTCTATGTCTATGTCTGACTCCCTCATCAAATTTGCAAAATAAGAAAAGGATTTCCAACTTCTTTAATCGATCACAGTCGTCTCCAAAAATTGGTAAACACTTTAACATAATAATTTCCCGGGAAATTCGGGAAACTAAAGTGCGCATCCCGGGAATCGGGAATCACGGGAAAATTGATTTCCCGGGAAATCGTTTCCGGGAATGGAGCCCCTAGTTTTGAACAATCAGTATGCAAATAGTTGTCAAAAGACATCTAGTGGAAAATAGGAGAACTAATATTTTTCTTCGCAAGAAATTTTAGTTTTTTTCTTTCTCTTCAGTCATCATACCGCAGAAGAGAAGACATTTTTGGAAAGAGAAAGAGAATTTATAAATCTTTTTTTATAAAGAAATTTTTCAATTTTTTCTTGAACCTTCGGAATTCGGCTGCTGATCTTCAAATTCTAACTCGCAACAAATCCAAATTTTTCTGACTTCAATGCCGTTCATGGAATAATGCTCAAAGCAATTCCAGAGGTAAAATTTTATTTGAAGATTGTTCTGCGGCATATTATATGTATTCAATATCCCAGTCGAAATCCTTCTCCAATTAATTTAGTTTTAACGGATTCAAGTCCACTGTGGTGCCAAATGGTAACTCATGCTGACTTTGACTCTGATCACCTTCCTGTGATGTTAGAAATCTCACAAGAAGCCATTAACAATCCAATCAGCTCTACTTTTAATTGTTGAAGCCAGAGGCATTGCAAATCCTAAATGTGAAATTAAATTCAACTCCATTATTATTCACGACCTCAGCTGCTGATCCGTCTTAAAAATGTGAGGCGAAGGCTATACCAAAGAACTTGCGATCCCGCGTTGAAAGTTATTGGGCGAGATTTGCAAAAGGAATTTAAAAAACGTTTAGCTATTCTCAGAAATACCAACTTTCATAATAATGTCTTGAAGTTGGAATCCAGTTAGAAACCCTTTTGTAAATTAACGAAAATTCTTTAAAAAAAACTCAAAGCCAATTCCAGCGCTTAAAGAGCAGTTTTATTTAAAAATGGCGAAAAGGCTCAAAAACTTGCTCAGCAGTTGGAAGTGCTCATAATTTTAGTCTAGGTCTCACTAGTCCAATTGAGGATCAGGTTACATGGAGCTTCGACGATATCTCAATCAAAAGAATGTTTTTGACCCTTTGTTGGGAACTAATTAGAATGAAGTGAAAAAAATATTAAAAATATGAAAACCCTGGGTGATGACGGTATTTTCTACATACATACCAAAAAAAAATTCCTGAGAGCTTTTTAATCTTTTTGGTTAATTAATTTAACAAATGTTTTCAATTGGCATACTTCCCAGATAAATGGAAAAACGCCAAAGTTGGTCCAATTTTGAAGCAGGACAAAAATACAGTTATCGCCCAATCAGTTTGCTTTCTTCAATTGGCAAACTGTTTGAAAAGATTATTTTAAATAAAATGATGGTTTCTATTAATGACCATTCTATTTTTGCTGATGAGCAATTCGGATTTTGCCATGGGCATTGAGAGCTACGAATTTAATTCGACTCAACAAATCTGAAGGATATTCGACTGTGGCATGAAGGTTTGATTGTAAAATTGATGAATTTTAATTAATCAATAAACTGATCCAAATTTTTTTTATCAGATCGTTCCCTGCAGGTAAAGCGGAATTGCAGAATTCGAAATCTGATAGATACCTGTAAGAGCTGGTGTTCCCCAAGGCAGCATACTGGGTCCCATATTGTATAACATTTTTACTTCTAACTCACGGCCTTTTCGCCAAATGGCGAAGCCTTCGTATCAAATTAACTTTTAAAAATCACATTGAAGGCCTTCAAGCCAAATGTAACAAATATATTAAGTGTCTATATCCACTTATGAACAGAAAATTAAAACCTTGTCTTAAGAAGATACTTTTGATTTACAAACAAATTTTTAGACCTGCCATGTTGTATGCTGTGCCAATATGGACTAGTTGCTGCAATACCAGAAAGGAGGCACTTCAGAGCATTCAAAACCAAATTTTGATAATGATTCTGAAGTTTCCTCCGTGGTATAGTACCAATGAACTTCATAGAATTTCTAATATTTAGACATTGCAACAAATTTTCAACAAAATAATTTCCAATTTTAGACAAAAATCGTTGCAATCTTCTATTGCAACGATAAGCTCCTTGTATAGGCTAGATGTACCAGTTGTGGCTATAGCACCAGTTGTCGCACTAGTGCTTTATATGCCAAATGGCCAATCAAATCACCGCAAACCAAGTTCAGATCGATAAAGCATATTCATATGATACGATAAAACCTTTGACCTTCTCCAAAACAAGCAAAGCATAATTGTAAAAATTGATTTTGCTTAATTTTTGACGTCCTTTGCACCAGTTGTCGCACTAGTGGTCCCTATTTGGCCAGTCCCATAAGAAAACAATGGGATTTGCCAAATAAGGAACCAAAATTAAGAATAGTGCCACAACTGGTGCATGCGTTCCCATTATGGACTAATCAATTTTGATGATTATAACAAATTTTATTGTGGTTTTCACAGCTGTTCTAAGGAGCAGGGAGTAAAACCTTTCGCTTGATATATAAAGTTCACCCACATGCCTTTTACTTATTTTTTAAAAAATAGTTGCTCTTATGTATGGCGACAATTGGTACACCCACCCTATTTATTATAAATTAGGTTTACTTTAGTTCAAGTTTTAAAACATTTTAATTCCTACATGGTTCAATTCAACCAGAGGAAAAATCCAAACTGCCAGAGGCAATTGAAATGTATTAATAATAACTTAAAATGTAACATAGCAAATAAGGATGATAGTGTTAAGAAAACACGGAACACCTAGTCTAAGAGATGAATGCATGAATTAGATAATTAGCAAAATAAATTAGTTAAAAAAGAGATAAACTGATATATTTAATATTGTATGGATTTAGATCCATTGATTCAAATAATAGGCCTACTATAATAGTGTTTTTTGATTAGTAAAAGTGTAACCCTTCGGGATTAGAGTTTATTGGGCACCAGTATAAATGACGAACGTATTATTTGCATTAATTTTTTTTATTTTATAGATTATTAAAATTATCGAAGTGCTTCACTGTGCAGTAGATTATGCAAAATTAATGAGCTGGTTTTTAAAAATTAAGTTCGGGAAAGTTAAAAGGATGACTAGACAAAATTGGATGTTTGTCATTCTGACGAAACGCGAACTATTAGCCACAGTCTATTTAATTTGATAACAAGACGTGGAGGCAGATATTATTTGGTAACTAATTCCGAAGTTCATCAGAATTAATTTTTGTTTTGCATTACATTACAGACGAATTTTTATTTTAATTGGAGTACAAAGTATCAATTTAAGCACATTTGGGGTAGTTGTAGATCGTGTTAAGAGTCCCCCAATCAACACATTGTGAAATTCAGCCTCTGAAATGAGTTATTAACAAATTGCTAAATGGTCGGGCTCAAATTACTAAATGAACGAAACCATTCTTGATCGGCATCTCGATAAACTTAATTAAGATAACTTACATTGATTACGTAGACAACATCCTTCCAATATTTCAACTCTCGACCAGAATTCTTAACTCTTTTTGGACATCTTGAAACTTCAACTTATGTTTTGATTAACAATGCAGTGTATACCGGAAATCACAAAAAACTGAAAAGATTTCATCAGAAATTCGTTTGAAAGTTCTGGTGAAACTACACAATGATCTGATCGCGGGAAGCTGCCATCCGTCGGCAAGAGTGTTTCTACAGCTATTTTGCGCAATGCCATTGAAAATATTATATATAGTATGGAAATATGTATGTGAATAGAAAATATCGGCAACACCAAATATAACATTTAACCAGCAGCAAAGGTATCCAAATTTCAATTCTGTTCATTGACTTTTTTTATCCAATGCCACATAGAAATGATTTACATCAGCAAGTCCATTGTATAGAAAATTTGAATCCCCAGATTATTGCATACTTACATTATTTTTGCTATTTCCATTATCCAGTACAAGCATCTTGAGCAGGGCTCGCTTGAATCCCTGATTCTCCAAGCAGCTCAATCGAAACTTGTCACTAGTCCAGCCGGCCATGGTAAGGAAAATAGACGAAGTCATACCTCACCAAATCTTGACCGCAACGAAATGTCCCTCGGTTCTCTTCTGCTACTTCTTCCTTATTTGCTTCTTTTTATTGTTCTGTCGCCCGATGCAGCGATGGATATTCCCCGACGTAGATCCAACCTACTCGAGAATGCTGCTCTACAACCACTTATGCTAATCGGTTTCTTCAGGGCTTTTCTTCACCACATCCGTGCCCGCCCTTGTTCCCGAGTTAATTTTTCACTCTTCAGAAAATAAGAAAAAATACCGCGCGCTGAGCTATTAGTGATCTCTTCTCGATCGTTCCACGAGCGGAACTGCACTGCTAAGGGCGCGATCGTTCTGTTTCGACACACAGCACTGTATTTACCGAACCGCAGACCACATATTTGCTCGGAAACACATTCAACGGTGGCAAAGGCCAACGCCAATGTTACCACTGGGCTGACAGTCTGCCTATCCTAGAGGCCGCGGATATTTGTAATTAACATTTACAACAGTCCGGCTCGGGTGCCAGCTTCCTTTCCTGATCGTTGTGCGCAGAAGAGGACTGTAACTCAGGTAACTCGAACCTCCAATTGACAACGCTTCGTTTATTAACCAGACAGTGTTTTATAATTTTGTTTTCTTCACCTTTTAAAGAGTATGCAAATATTGTTTTCGCCACAATTTGCTCTTTAAATATTAGTTGTGTAATCA
Organism: Armigeres subalbatus; assembly: GCF_024139115.2. Lineage (NCBI taxonomy): Eukaryota > Metazoa > Arthropoda > Insecta > Diptera > Culicidae > Armigeres > Armigeres subalbatus. Next base: position 302,317,596 of record NC_085140.1, on the reverse strand, counting down.
CCCACTTGTGTCTTTCGCCCCCGGGAACTGACAATCTCTATCTAGCGTTGCCTTCGCTTACGTTTTCCGAAATCCTCATCTGGCGTTCACCTCTGGAAAACCAATTCCAATATCACAATCCAAACAACCCGTCGACATTTAGAAACTTTTCGTTCTCGCACACTTCGGATGCAAACCTTCACGTTCAACAAGTCACTTCAAGCTAATTAAACAACTTAGCAATTCACTTTCCACACAACAGCCCATCCGCTGTATTGTTTGAATACGTAACACGTCCCGATTCAGAATGATCTTCCAAACACTTTTCTTCATAATCCCCCAAAAAGAAGGCTCGTCGTCCACCAAATTAAAACCGTTCAATCCTACCACAAAAATTACAGAAAAAACACACGAACTTGCGTAAAAGCGGAGCTGCGATGCGCGATGTGTGAGGATACGTTCCCGTTCGGCGGCTGCGAGTGAACTAAAGTTCGCGATACGGTTAGCGGTTGCTTTTGCCTTGGATCGCGTGAAGCTGAGCACGCTGCGCTGTTGCTGTTTGCAGTTGAACGCAACATCTGTGGGAATTCGTTCGCTTGGGATGGTTGCTCATAAGCCAGAGGAGGTGTGGGGATGCTCGGCGGGTTCATTGAATGGTTTTCGTTTTATGACTGCGAGCTGTAGTGGTGAAGATTGCTCTGAATCGGAACTTGAATGAAAGCTGCCATCGAATGGGGTAGTGTAATGTCTTTAGTCACATGTTCATCCGTTAAAAATTGTCTTAATAATAATGGTAAGCATATTGCAAGTCTAATTGTTTGTTCGAATAAACAGGAAACATACTATTAATACAAATATTAATAAATCAAATGCAATTGAAACTATAGTATTTGAATAAAATTACCGATCAAAGCGAAAATATTGAGCTGACATGCTCCTTACCGAAGAGATAGAGTTAGCATGCTCCTTGCCTTTTGTTTCCTAGCAGCTGGCTCTAATGTGTATCCTAAAAAATATATGATAGTGCAGATACTAGGAAGAAACTAGAACAACGATTGTAAAGTAGGGTTGACGAATGTGGGAACTTTTAATGAATCCGTACGTGCTGGCGCTTCTGGATCACGTTACACTCACGCCAATCATCTGCAGAAGATTGGCGTGAGTGTAACAGCATTTCAGAATTTTTTCTTAATTTTACGTTAATTGTTTGTGCATCCAAATTGAGTGGTACCGGATGACTATCATTTCAATCCGAAAACGAACTTTTTGTAGAAGCCTCAGAGTGATACATACCAATCGACCTATCTTGAAGAAGTGAGCAAAAATTTCCGTCTGTCTTTTCACATAGCAACGTTTAACTGATTTTCTCCGCAACAAGTTCGACAGGGGGCAAAATCTTGTTGATCACTGTAGAATTTTATAACGATGCTTTTAAAAGTTGAGAATAAATAGGTACTGTAAAACCTGTAAAACGGTTTCTCTTTTTACGCCCCTTTTTTTACGCTCAAAATTTAAAATATCGCTCCCTCTTTTTACGCTTCAAATTCGAAATAACGTTCCCTCTTTTTACGCCCTATAGGAGCATTTATATGAGGCAAATTTGGATTAGTTTCGGAAGTTGTTTTTAAATGATCTAAGTACTGCGGATGTTCTTGGAAAATAATTTATGCTTGCATTCCTAGTAGTTCTTGCTGTTATCATTGGATCCAAGTCAAGGTCTGGGGATCAACCTCCGTAATGGAGGCAGTTATTGAAGAATAAACAATTTGAGTGACCCCTTCTTGGTAAATGTTTGCTTTCCTAGTAGTTCTTGTTGTTGTCGGGGACTCCAGATAGTCTACGAACTTCATAGAGTCAAGGTCTGGGGATCAACTTCCGTAATGTAGGCAGTTATTGAAGAATTAACAAGTTGTGTGACCCTTTATTAGTAAATGTTTGTATTCCAAGTAGTTCTTGTTGCTGTCGGGGGCCCCAGGTAGTCTATAAACTCCATAGAGTCAAGGTCTGTGGATCAACCTCCGTAATGGAGGTAGTTATTGAAGAATATCCAAGTTTTGTGACCCCTTCTTGGTATATGTTTGCATCCCTAGTAGTTCTTGTTGTTGTCGGGGACTCCAGATAGTCTACGAACTTCATAGAGTCAAGGTCTGGGGATCAACTTCCGTAATGTAGGCAGTTATTGAAGAATTAACAAGTTGTGTGACCCTTTATTAGTAAATGTTTGTATTCCAAGTAGTTCTTGTTGCTGTCGGGGCCCCAGGTAGTCTATAAACTCCATAGAGTCAAGGTCTGTGGATCAACCTCCGTAGTGGAGACAGTTATCGAAAAATAAACAAGTTGTGTGACGCATTATTAGGTCTGTGGATTAACCTCCTTAATGGAGGCAGTTATTTGAAAACAAAGAAACTGTTTGATCCCTTCTTGGTATATGTTTGTATTTAAAGTAGTTCTTTTTGTTGTCGTGGGCTCCGTATTGAAGACAGTTATTGAACATTAAACACTTTGTTTGACCCCTCTTTGGTACAGTAATATTACGATTTTATCACCCCCTGGTGGATTTTGGGGTGATAACATAGACAATGTATTGACCGGTATGACAGGTACTCAGAAATGATTCATTAAAACCACAGGCGGCGAAAGTTATTTCGTGAAACTCATTGTTGTTTGAGGTATTATTAAAAAAAGAAAAACGACAAAAATTTTATAAAATTGTTGTGGTGATAAAATCGGAGGTAGATAAAATCAGGGTTAACCCTTTCAGGCCCATGGGGTCATATATGACCCCAACAGAAAAATGGATGTATAAAAAAATTGCGTAAAATTAACTCCCATATCAGGGAAAAATATCAGACATGGACGATCAAGGCCCTACGACAACCTAGAACATCATGAACACGGTGAAGTTACGAAAGAGAAAACTTTAGGTGTATTGGCAGCGGACTGTATTGTTTTAAAACAAAATTTTTATTCAAACGTATCCGTAGAGTTACTGTGATGTACAATAAACTATTTTCCTAATTTCTTGGACATCCTAGGCCATCCAAAAATTCTTTGAGTTTAGGACTTCAAATTTACAGCTGCAAGAAAATGGTTTTTCAGTACTGAAAGCTTCAATATGCATTCAATTATATCCATTACACCTCCCGGGAGGACAAAGGATATCGTAGGATAGTTATGAGATATTCTGGGCAATCTATACTGTCATTGAGTTTGGGACTTGAGATCTACAGGTGCTTAGAAGCTCTTCTCGGTACTCAAAGCTTCAATATTCGTTCAATTATATCCATTACACCTCCCGGGAGGTCAACGGATATAGTCATGAGATACTCTGGGCAATCCAAAAATGTTATTGAGTTCGGGACTTCAGATCTACAGCTGCTTAAAAGATCTTTTAGATACTCAAAGCTGCAATATTCAATGATATCCATTATAGCTCTCGGGAGGTCAACGGTCATAGTTATGAGATACTCTTGGCAATCCAAAATGTTATTGAGTTCGGGACTTCAGATCTACAGCAGCTTAGAAGCTCTTTTTGGTACCCAAAGTTTCAATCTCGGTTTCAATATTCGTTCAATTACATCCATTACACTCCCCGGGAGGTCAACGGATGTTGTAAAATAGTTTGGAGATATTCTGGACAATCCAAACTGTTTTTGAGATCGAGATTTGAAATCTACAGCTGCAAAAAAATCTTTTGAAATGTTGGTGCTGGTATGTTCAACTTTAATAAGGGGTTGTTTACTAATTACGTTATCATTTTTTTCTTGATTTTTTGGACCCCCTCCTCCACTTGTAAGATTTTTCCTATACAAATTATTTTTTGTTCATATGAAGAGTAAGAAAATAATAGACCCCCCTCCCCCCATATGGGTTTACGTAATTTTTGAACGACCCCTAATCATATGCCGATGTTGGTGCCGATATATTGGAGCTTTGAGTGACGGAAACCCAAAGCTCCCATTAGCACTAAATTTTGCCTTTTCGACAATATATAAAGCTATATAAGCCAGGCTCTATAAGCCAGTATAAAGCATGTTTGCACTGTGACAGCGTTATAGTCGCACGTACGGATTTTTAAAATGGTTAGCTGGAAAATGTACTGCTGTGCCTGTATATCGTATGTTTTGAACTCAAAGACGGTTTTGATGACCATGGATATCCTAAAATCATCTAAAGATGTCCCTCGAATTTCAGAAATGCATTATGGATATGGATCAATACATATCCAAACTGAAAGCAACGAAAAAAGCTTGAGCGATGGCTGTAGTTCGCAAGTTCTAAACTCAAGAACGGTTTGGATTACCCAGGATGTCCCAAAACCAACTTAACACGTCTTCTGGTCTCCTGGAATATACTATGGACATGCTCGAATACATATCCAGGTTTGTGGTGACGAGAAAAGCTAGTGTCGTAGCTGTAGATAGCATGTTCGGAACTCAAGGAAAGTTTGGATGACTCAGGATATCCCAAAACCATCTAACCATGTTTCCTGATCTTCATGAATATGTGTGAATACATATCCAAGCTTGGAGCGACGAAAAAATAATTATTCAAGCTTGAAGCAACGAAAAAAGCTAAAGTGGGGACTGTAGATCGCAAGTTCGGAACTCAAGGACGGTTTGGATAACCCAAGATGTCCCAAAACCAACTTACCTTGTCTTCTGGTCTTCTGGAACATGTTATGGGCATAGTTGAATACATATCCAAGCTTGGAGCGAAGAAAAAAGTTAGAGTGGTGGTTGTAGATCGCAAGTTCTGAGTTCAAGAATAGTTTGGATGACCCAGGATATCCCAAAACCATCTAACCATGTCTCTTGATCTTTACAAATATATTATGGAGATAGTTGAATACATATCCAAGCTTGAAGTGACGAAAAAAAAGCTAGAATGGTGGCTGTAGATCGCAAGTTCTGAACTCAATAACGGTTCGGAAGACCCGGGATATCCCAAAACCATCTTACCATGTCTCATGGTCCTCTAGAGTATGTTATGGTCATGGTTGAATATACATCCAAGCTTTTAGTGGCGAAAAAATCCAGTTTCGTGGCTGTAGATCGCAAGTTCTGTACTCAAGGACAGTTTGGATGACCCATGATATCCCAAAGCCATATGACCATGTCTTTTAATCTTTAGGAATATGTTATGGACATGGTTGAATACATATCCAAGCTTAGAGTGACGAAAAAAGCTGGCATTGTAACTGTAGATCGCAAGTTCCGGACTCAAGGACAAATTTTTCAACTTGTTTTGTCACTTCAATCAAAGTTAATTGCCTATTTCCGGGGATTAAACCATCCGACTTGGACATTAATTTACAATGTTGTGAAAACTCATATATGAATATGTACGTTATGTGGAAGATATTAATTTGGAAAATGTATTGGAGGTTACCACTTTTCCTTCGATGGGACTCGAACCCATGACCCTACAGTACACTAGACTGGTGCTTTAACCAACAAAGCTACGAAGGACCTCCGTCGGCCTTCGCAACCTAGCGGCTACTAAACGAGCTCGAGATTCCAAAATTGGACGCATAGTCAAATCACTCGTAATCCATTTCTCAAGCCAACACTTCCACCTCACCTCACATTTTTGATCCCTCTCCGTTGGTAGCCGACTGATCGAGCGTCTGTTCACCGGCTTCAACAGCGCATCCAGCGGCTAAGTGTGAAATGCTGTTCCCCGGAAGCTGATTTTACGGCAACGACTCTTAGCGCGAAACAACGGACCCGAATAGGAACATGGAACGTTTTAACCCTAGCTCAGCAGGGTAAATTGGCGAAACTTGCCAATGAGGCACGCCGCATGAAGCTTGAGATCCTGGGACTGAGTGAAGTCCGTTGACCAAACTTTGGAGAACACAGAATGCCGTCGGAACCAATTCTGCTATACTCTGGTTTACGAGGTGAACACGCTCCCCGGTATCACGGGGTTGGCTTCCTACTTAGCGCCCAGGCACACTTTGCGCTTATGAAGTATATAAGTAAAAGGATAATCGTTGCCAGATTTACAACACGGACTGAAACCTTACTATAACCCAATGTTTATGCGCCAACCGATGCACAGTGGGCAAAAACGGACCCAAATTCCCACACAATTAATCCCGCTACAACAAATCAGTAATATATATGTCCCCTTGCACAAAAACTTCGTAGAAATCGTTTGGTGGAGGATTCAAGCTCCGGAGAAATAAAAAAAGTATCATTTTCTGTGTGTTTGTCTTATCTTGTATCAGAAATGTCTATCCTGCATTACAATAAAACACTAATTCATCAATAACATTCCAATGCATGATTCAAAAAGGCTCATCATTCCTGCAAAATTTCATCAAAATCAATTGAGTAATGAGAGTTATAGCTATAAAATAAAAAATAAGGATTTTGTGTTTTTTTTCGCTTATTTCTCCAAAAGCTATTTTTTAAATTTCTACCTCGAAAACCCAATTAATCATTATCACATAACATGTGCTGAATATATTTGCAAAGTTCAACAGCCAATGACCAAAAATTATGGATTAATCCGAATCCTCAGTCGGACACATTCTGTCGGGCAAGTTCAATGACTTGGGTGAAAGAAACAGACAGGCTCACAAAGAGCCTTTATATCAAGTTTTATGAAGAAGTAAATGAAGTTGAAAATCACCCGATAATTATAGTGTCAAACAACATTGCACTAAATGTTACATTATTGGCAAAGTGTACTTTAATCGATGGGAAGGTGGTTACACCATAGTTGACAACAAAAATACCCATGCCTGCCCGATTTGTGTGGATGCAGATAAACGAATTGGTCCATCGTTTTTTCATTCGCGGCTAAATACGGTCGAATGGCTTATGCGCGTATCCTCGCAGAAGCAAGTCGAAGGGAATCCAGCGCAATCTCACCCTGTGGTTAAAAATAAAGCTAGAGCAATAGCGGATCAGTTGGAAGCTGTATGTAAAGTTAATATAAATCGTCCCAAAATTGATGGTTGCGGCAGTACCAACAACGGTAATATGGCTCGGAAATTATTAGCTGACCCTGAAAGCTTCGCAAAAGTTCTTGGTGTACGCGTAATTCTCATCAGCAATACCAGGGTTATAAGTTGTCTGGCAATTTCATCTCATATGCTCGATGCAAATGAAGTAGAACAGCTGCATATAAACATAGAAAGCCTTATAAAAGAAGAGTTTCCCTTCGTGCGGCGTTTACCACCATGTATCCATAAATACAGTCACATACCGGAGCTGATAGCAGAAATGGTAAGCTATTCATAATTTCACAGACGTCTTTCCTAAAAGTTGTTCTCAAGTATGAACCTGAAAGTAGAAACTATTTCATATTTTCAATAATGAGCAATATTAATCAATTTGTAATAAACATCTGAATGAACGTAAAAAACATCAAGAATATTAAACTTAAAACTTAAATAAACGCTACCCTAGACACATATTCTGAAACGTATACTAATTAAGCATGGATTTAGCAAATACAGTATGGCTCATAAAATATGCAAACATTTTTACTGCTCATATTTGTGTACATTTAATGCTTTTTTACTAAGCTAACTCTCCAGTTAGCCGTGCGAACAAAAGCGTAGTATTGATAATCCAGAGTTCGATGTTGGCCCGTTCTAAGATGTTTTTGAGTGGGAAACAGTAAAACATATATAAAAAACATTTGTATCAAGTGAACGTATTCATATCTTTTAATTTGTTCTTGTGATTTTGAGATTATTGCATTTTTAATAAGCCATATTGTATCTATATATATAAAAATGAAATGGTCTGTGTTCGTATCCGCATAACTCACAAACGGGTGGACGGATTTTCTTCATTCCTTCAGCAGATATGTCCGTAATCGTTTCCGACGGGTTTATATTATATTTCCTCTTGCGGAAATCACGAGTAAAGTTGAGGAAATAATGAAATACTAAAACTAAGATTTGTACCTATGGATATTTTGCATGGGCAGTTCACAACGCGTATTTTCGCCTACTATGCAGAACAACGTCTGCCGGGTCGACTAGTTTTATATAAAAATCATCCTAATAGATATATTGTTCTCAATTATGCATCCAATTAAAAATATTTTGCTGCCCTACCCTTTGAGTTTTTATGACGAACAATCTGAGAAACATGCCACAAGCGGTACAAGCATGCTCGATCACAACTCGCCAGAAAAATGACTCCGGAAGACAATTTGACCTACATGATGCGATTATCCTTAGCATGGTCAGATCCTAAAATGTCGGATAGTTGGATTTGATCGGAAAAAAATTATAAAAGCAGATTTAAAGATAACGACTTTGATCATCAAATGAAATTTTACTACAGCGACCATTGTAATACACACGAAATTGACCTTTTAGATAGTAGTAGTACGAACAGTGAAAAAATGGATGATACGGATACAGAAGATGAAAGCGACGACTATGACAGTGAAAACTGTGCATAATAATTTACATAATAATAGAAAACACTGAACTCCGCGTTTCTCCGTTATTTCTATAATAAAGAAAAATAAAATATAAATTAGTAGTAGATTTGTGTTTCTTAACGATAGCCTTGCAGCATAGTATTCATTTGAGGTATCCGCAGTTATAAACTTCGATCCTTCCAAGTCATGTTGATGTTACCATTTACGCACTTGAATGTAGCCCAACTGCCCAACATCATCAAATCACCATCCGACAATTTGTGTTTTATAGATGCGCATTCATTATAAAGCCTTCAGTATTATAATGAATATTAGTGTAGTGTAGTGTATTATGCTGCAGTTGGGTAAAAATGGTAACATATTTCTTTTCATTTCATTTTAATCATTTTGCTGTTCATTTTCATTATTTTGCTTTTCTTAACTGTTGAACTTTGCTAAAATTCGGCAAATATATTCAGCACATGTTATGTGATAATAATTAATTGGGTTTTCGAGGTAGAAATTTAAAAAAAATAGCTTTTGGAGAGATAAGCGAAAAAAACACAAAATCCTTATTTTTTATTTTATAGCTATAACTCTCATTACTCAATTGATTTTGATGAAATTTTGCAGGAATGATGAGTGCTAACGAATACATTTTCTGTGAAAATTTCAGCCTTTTTTAATCATGCATTGTAACGTTATTGATGAATTAGTGTTTTTGTCGCTGCGCGAACAAAATTAGTTCATCATAAAATCAATCACGCCGTTGCACCCAGCATTGCAACGCGTTGGTCTAAGCCATACCGATGTTGATGTCATATTAAGAAACTGTAAGTGATAAGTAGAGCGGAAAAAGGCATAACTAATTTACATAAGGACAGCTAGGAACGAGTATCGCACACAGATTAGGCGATAAACACGCCCACGCGTAGGCGCATGTGGCAATAAACATTTTTTCCTTTCTCTTTCATCCTGCCAGAATACAGCCCTTTGGCAGGAACGATACAAATGTTTTTCAATCCTAAGAAGCTAATGTTATGCAATCATAGAAGATAAGCCGCGCCTTAAATTGTGAGCCCTTCCCGATCTGGCCGTAAGAGCAAGCGAAATAGAATCGATAAAGGATAATTACCAGATCTGGATGGGCGTTAGTTAATAAGCTCAATACTATTATACAAGTGGTAGATCACCACACATTCAAGAGTTACATTAGGCGCAACGTGGAAGATCACCACACATTGAAGAATAGTTGTAATGAGTGAAATAGAAAATATTCGTAGATTAATCACTAATGCCCAAAAGAGAGCAAAAATGTGACCCAAATATTTCTAAATTGTAAATCACTAATGTATCATGTAGAAGTAAGACCCTTACCCCTGTGAATGTTTCAAATAAAATTAAGTTCGATGTTTTACTCCTGATTCTTTAATTAGAATTTCGAAACTCCGGTCTTCAACTTCCTGCTTGACTCGAAAACGTCTCTCCGTAAAGGAGAAACAAGTAGTATCAAAAGGACTTTTTGGTTTGGTTCCTTGGATCGAAACAAGTTGCTCTGTAACAGGAGTAACAAGTAGTTCCTTGGGAAAGTAACCTCGCGGTGTGCATTTGCGAAGGACATCTCCCTAACCGGAGAAAGAAGTAGCTCCTGCACCCAGAAAATTAGTGACAGTCCAGCGAGGTCGTCACAACCCGGTTCCTTGGATCGAAAAGGTCTCTCCCTAACAGGAGAAACAAGTAGTTTCGAGGAATCACCAAGCCGGCGTGCATTTGCGAAAAACGTCTCCTCACACGGAGAAATAAGTAGCTCTTACACCCGAAACTCCAGTGACGACTGCGTCGACTTCGTCACATTTTGGTGGCTCCAGAGAGGACCTCGGAGGGCGAATCATCGTCAGGAATTGAGAGCTTCCAGTTAGTTGAAATCTAACTGAGACACCGCGGAAGGCCAGTTGGGCCAAGTGTAGGCAATAGGCCAAGTAGGCTTCGCGCCAACGGTGTACTGATCGCCATAAGAATCAGTCGTGTAGGCAGTAAGCCAAGTGAACCGCGGAAGGCCAGTTGGGCCAAGTGTAGGCAATAGGCCAAGTAGGCTTCGCGCCAACGGTGTACTGATCGCCATAAGAATCAGTCGTGTAGGCAGTAAGCCAAGTGAACCGCGGAAGGCCAGTTGGGCCAAGTGTAGGCAATAGGCCGGGTAGGCGTCGCGCAAGCGGTGTGCTGAGCGCCATAAGAGCCCGTCGTGTAGGCAGTAAGCCAAGTAAACCGCGGAAGGCCAGTTGGGCCAAGTGTAGGCAATAGGCCAAGTAGGCTTCGCGCCAACGGTGTACTGATCGCCATAAGAATCAGTTGTGAAGGCAGTAAGCCAAGTGAACCGCGGAAGGCCAGTTGGGCCAAGTGTAGGCAATAGGCCAAGTAGGCGTCGCGCCAACGGTGTACTGATCGCCAGAAGAATCAGTTGTGTAGGCAGTAAGCCAAGAGCTTCCAGTTAGTCGAAATCTAACTGAGAAACCGCGGAAGGCCAGTTGGGCCAAGTGTAGGCAATAGGCCAAGTAGGCTTCGCGCCAACGGTGTACTGATCGCCATAAGAATCAGTCGTGTAGGCAGTAAGCCAAGTGAACCGCGGAAGGCCAGTTGGGCCAAGTGTAGGCAATAGGCCAAGTAGGCGTCGCGCCAACGGTGTACTGATCGCCAGAAGAATCAGTTGTGTAGGCAGTAAGCCAAGTGAACCGCGGAAGGCCAGTTGGGCCAAGTGTAGGCAGTAAGCCAATAGCTTCCAGTTAGTCGAAATCTAACTGAGAAACCGCGGAAGGCCAGTTGGGTCAAGTGTAGGCAATAAGCCAAGCAGGCTTCGCGCCAACGGTGTACTGATCGCCAGAAGAATCAGTTGTGTAGGCAGTAAGCCAAGTGAACCGTGGTAGGCCAGTTGGGCCAAGTGAATCAAGTGAACCGAGTAATGACCACGTTGGAAGACGAGGTTCGTTACATGATCGAATATTTCAACGAGATAGATCGTCAAGTGAGTCTTGTAAGACAAACTCCAGCGCACCAAAGGTGGATGCGGATACCGTTGTCAGCAGAAGTTCTGAGTGAGACAAGAACATACACCATTACATTGTGGCCCGGGACTACCGAAGAAAGGACACACCGGCAGAACATCACGAAGTATAAACCCCTTCGCTGGGCCAGAAGGTGAACAACAGTGCACTTGGAACAAAAAGCACAGGAGGAGTACGCCTTCGGAATCCGTCGGAACCGCATCCTTAACGACACTTCAGGTGAAGGTCCGTCGTACGGTGCACGCAACATAGTAGCAGTAACGGGCTCCCGCCTCGGTGCAGGCCAGCCCGCTAGACGATAGTGGTTATCACATAGAAAGAAAAATCGCAACCGTGTAAGCTTCCGCCTCGGCGTTAGGCTAGCTATACGGGTGCGCACCTTAAACCATCGGATCAGCTCCCGCCTCGGAGCAGGCCAGCTGACCGGTGTGACCAGCTCATCAATACTGTCGACTAACCGCCCGACCGATAGGGCCTAGTCTGGGACGGTACAAGGAAGGAGCACGTCAGACCATCAAGTTCCAACCAAGAGGACATTCGTTAACCAGGAAAGGAGTCAAGTGAGTCAAATTAAAGAAAATTTATATACAAACGTTGGAATGGATTTCCAATTTGAGATTAACAAGAATGGCCATTGTGGCTTATGTCAGGGTAAGGATGATAAGGATGTAATGGTGGCCTGCGACGATTGTAGTCGCTGGTTTCACCTTATGTGCGTAAATTTAAAACATAGACCGTTAAAAGAAGAACCTTGGTCTTGTGCCAAATGTGCCAAAATAAAATTAGAAATCCAAACACTGAAGGATCAGATCCAACAGTTGAAAGGCATAAATAAAATAGAGCCACAAGTAGAAATTTTTGAAGCTCTAATCCGAAAGGTTAACGACATCAACATCCATGGGCAAACGGCTATCGAAAAGCATATTGCTAGACAGTCTATGATAGAGTTACCATATTTTGATGGTAACTACAAGACTTGGTCCAGATTTAAGAAGATTTTCTTAGAGACCACTAAACAGGGCAACTTCTCGGACTTGGAGAATCTAACACGGCTCCAAAAGAGTTTAAAGGCATTGCGTGCAGTCAATGCGCTCTTGTTAGACCCCGATAATGTGGGGGTCATAATCAATAAACTTGAAAACCGATTTGGGAATATAGAACTTATATACACAGGATTACTGCAGGATGTTCTTACGACAAGAAATCCTAGATTTGAAAATCCCCAAACTATGATTGATTTCATCTCCGCAGTGGGAAATTTGGTTGTCAACATGACTACATTAAATCGTACAGAATACTTGAACGATCAGCGGTTAATTAGAGACTTAGCAAATAAATTGCCTTCTAATTTGCATCAAAAGTGGTTGATGCACGTAAATGAAGAAAAGGAATTGTCTTCATTAATGAACCCATACGTTGCACTCACCCTTAATGATTTCTATGATTGGTTGAAACCACATGAAACATTAGCCACTATGTTGTTGGCGGAAAAGTTGAAGGGTAATGAGGAGTCAACAAACCGGGAAATCCGATCGTGTAAACTTCCATAAGTTACCGCCACGGAAATGTCCCAAATGTAACAAAAACCATAAATTGGTAGATTGTACCGATTTTAAGAAGATGCCTGTGAACAAGCGAAGGTTGTTCGCAGTGGAGAAGAAGCTTTGCTTCTCCTGTTGCAGCCCGAACCACAGAGTAATAGATTGCCGAAATAAAACCGTATGCAATATAGATGGATGTGCTGTTAGACACCATCGTTTGCTTCACGAAAACCCAGGGGTAAAAGATAAAGTCGAAACTGTGAAAGGAAATATAAATTATCACTCGAGGAGAACCCAAAAGGTATATTACCCTATACTTCCAGTTACATTATCTAATGGTGAGCATAAAATCAATACTCACATATTCTTTGATTCAGGCTCTTCTATTAGTCTAATTCATCAGGGAACAGCTGATGAATTAGAAGCGAAAGGTTCAAAACAGAAGATATCCTTGGCTTGGACTAACGGAGAAGTTCAAGAAGATGATAATAGTGAGATTATCAAGCTTAGAGTTAATGGATCAAACGGGAGGTATTTTACTTTGAAGGATCTTTGCACAGTAAGAAAACTTTCCCTGCCAAAGCAATCTCTAAATTATGAACAATTAAAGGGACGTTATCCTCATATTGAAGGATTAGACATAGAATCCTACGATAACGCAACTCCCACAATATTATTGGGGCTTCCACACGCTTATCTCTTTAGAAGCATCGAAGATAGAGTTGGTAAGTTCAACGAGCCACTGGCATCCAATACTAGACTAGGGTGGGTCTTGTACGGTTGCACAAATAATAATAATTTTTCGGCTCTCAACCATGTCTTTGTACTCAACGAGGTGGAGGAAGAGGAAAAATCCATGAAAGAAATAATGTCCGCATATTTCTCAACAGAGGCCTTTGGGGTAAAAGTACCATCGACGGAATTAGTTTCAAAGTCCGATGAGAGAGCCTTAAAAATTATGAACGACACTCTCACACGTACAGATAAAGGCTATGAAATAGGTTTACTGTGGAAGACTGATGATGTGAAACTTCCTAGTAGCTTTCAAACAGCTTTAAGTCGATTCTTACAGCAAGAAAAGAAACTTGAGCGTGATAATGATTTAAGAATCTGGTATCATGACAAAATTGAGGAATATATCAAAAAGGGATATCTAAGAAAGTTGAGTCCAAAAGAGTACATGATTGAGAATAGTAAGACCTTCTATCTACCACACTTTATAACTATAAATAAGAACAAATCGAAACCGAGAATGGTGTTTGATGCAGCTGCCAAAGTCGACGGCGTATCATTAAATTCTCAGTTACTTTCTGGACCCGATATGACGGAATCATCTCTCGGGATAAAAATCAGATTTCGAGAAGGAAGCATTGCCGTCGCAGGGGATATACAAGAAATGTTCCATCGCATTGGAATTAGACAAGAGGATCGAGGGTCCCAAAGAATTATCTCCAGGGAAAATCCAATGTTAGACTCGAATTCTACGAAATGCAAGTCATGTCATTTGGGGCTACATGTTCTCCTGCTTGCGCGCAATTCGTAAAGAATAATCATGCCCAAAAATATAAGGACGAATGTCCAAAAGCAGTGGACGCGATATTAAAGAATCACTATGTAGATGATTACTTAGACAGTTTCGATGATTTAAGTGAAGCTGTAAACATCGTGTCCGATGTTATTAGAATTCATGACGAAGGTAATTTCAGAATGAGAAATTTTATTTCTAATTCAAAATCATTGCTCGATCAATTACCAAGCGACAGAGTGTCGCCTTTGAAGGAGATTAAATTAGATGATGAAGAAGGCGACTACGATAAAATTCTAGGAATGTATTGGGACATTCGGAAAGATAACTTCTTGTTCAGAATAAACTTTCCTAGTGAACCCACTAATGAACCTACGAAGCGGCAAGTCTTATCATTTATAATGAGTGTGTACGACCCGTTGGGTTTGATAGCACATATAACAATCGAGTCGAAGATACTAATGCAAGATATCTGGCGACTCGGAATAGGGTGGATGATAAAATCTCAAACGATTTATCCAAAAATGGAATATTTGGCTAAATAGACTATCTTCCATTACTAACATCAGAATTCCAAGATGCTACTCTCATTTTAAAAATCCCATCAGACGAGAACTTCATGTATTTTGCGATGCATCATTACACGCATTCGCAGCAGTTATTTACATGCGAACTATATGTCGCGACGATATTGATGTAACAATAGTCGTGGGTAAATCCAAGGTAGCTCCTACTAAGATTATGTCTGTACCACGTTTGAGCTTCAAGCGGCTGTATTAGGAACAAGACTTCACAATACAGTTCTACAGGAAATAAGAGTAGAGATTAATAGTGTTACCCTTTGGTCAGACTCCAAAACTGTACTTAGCTGGATAAAATCAGAAACTCGCAAGTACAAGCAATTTGTACAATATCGGATAGGAGAGATACTAGAGAGTACGCTGGGATCTCAATGGAAGTACATAAAATCGAATTCTAATCCCGCAGATGAAGGTACCAAAATTACTAATGCGAAAACAACATGGATTAAGGTCCTTCATTTCTAACGCTTAAGGAAGAAAATTGGGGACACGTGACTAAATACGATTTCTCGGACGATTTAAGCCATGAGGAATTACGTCCTGTTCTTGCAACAATGCAAACCTTTAAACCAGATCTGGATTGGATAAATATCCAATGGTGCTCTGATTGGACACGCTTAAAACGAGCCGTGAGTGGAGCACTCAAATATTTGGGAAAATTAAAGGCCAACATTAGAAAAGTCACCGTTGATATGATCATCTCAGCTGAAGACTTAGAGGAAGCTGAGATATTGCTTATACAAAAACTCAATGGGAAGCTTTCCCTAATGAAATGATGGATTTAAGCACCAAGCGAACAGTTGATAAATCGAGTCCGATTCGTACGCTCACACCATTCTTGGATAAGAATGGCACCATGAAATCGGAAACACGATACAAAAACGCAGAATGCATACCATATTCTGCCAGGTATCCGTACATCTTACCGGCTAAACATATTGTATCGGACCTCATATTGAAAAACAAGCATGAGGAATTCAAACACCAGAAAACAAAAACGGCAGTGGCAGCCATACAACAAAAGTACCATATAGTAAATATTGATTCTGGGATGAAAAGAATAAAAAATAAATGCCAACATTGCAAAAACGAAAATGCCAAGATAAATATACCAAAGATGGCACCGTTACCAGAATGTCGGCTACAACCATATGTGAAACCCTTCACTCATACCGGAGTAGATTACTTCGGACCCTATAACGTATCTATTGGGAGACGTACTGAAAAGAGATGGGGAGTCTTGTTTACTTGCATGACTACGCGGGCGGTATATTTGGACCTTGCCCATAATCTAAGCGCGGATGCTTTTTGCTAAGCCTGAATTCTATACAGAGTAGAAGGGACGAATTAAATTCCTTTATAGCGATAATGGTACCAACTTTGTAGGAGCTAATAACGAGATGGCAAAAATCCAACATAGACTAGCATCAGAGGGAATAAGATGGCAATTTAATCCCCAGCAGCACCACATTTTGGTGGAGCATGGGAAAGAATGGTAAAGGAAGTCAAGAGCCTTTTACCTAATGAAACCATGTCAGAATACGCATTTAGAGCTTTGCTAACCGAAATTGAAGGTATCATAAACAGCAGACCTCTTACCGCTATATCATTGGATGCAACTGATGACGAACCACTCACTCCAAACCATTTTTTGATTGGATGTGCTGGTGGAGCGGAACCATCATTAAATGATACTTCTAAACCTGAAGCGAACCGACAGCAGTGGAAAAGGGTACAACATATGGCAAAGAATTATTGGGATCGGCGGTTGCACGAATACCTTCCCTCCCTGGCCAAAAAAGATCAAAGTGGGCTGAAGAAGTTAACAACATTAAGGTTGGCGACATCGTTATGATCTCTGACGACGATCAAAAGGCAAGATGGCGAAAGGGAATGATCATTAAAGTCCACCCATCGAAAGAAGGTCAAATTCGATCAGCGGTAGTTAAAACGGCAACGGGCGAATTTACTCGTCCGGTAGCCAAACTGGTGGTATTGGATGTACTACCACCAGATGACGTTACTACCTCCGAAGACAAGCCGAAAAAGAAAAGGTCAAATAAGAGGAAAGCGCCCTCTGAAAATGTTTCTGAGTGCAATAAATTTGTCGGGGCAATTAACAAATTACCGGAAGGGTACGAGTACGGTAAAAGAAAATGCGTTGATATCGAAAGGGTCAAACAAATTGCTGCGGCTATCGCAAAACCAAAGCCCAAGATAAAAAGAAAAGGATACGAGCCGTAAATTGGACAAGCATGATGGTTATATTGTACTTTGTATGTGCTCTTTTGGGAAGCGCGATATCCTTCGATGGATCTGGATTGATAGCCTTTGATTGCGGAAATCCGGAGGTCAATCTTACGAGCTACTCCCTGTTAGATGTAGCTTCATGTATACCACCCTCGAACAACTTGTCGACAAGCGAATTGCAAATACAAGTATTGCAGAGGAGTGTTAAAAGTGAAGTCAAGGCCTATCAATGTAAAGTAATAGCCAAGAGGAGGATTAAGCATTGCGGAATGCATTCTCACACTTCAGAATATGAACGCGGCTATGAATACATTGTGAAAGAGTTCACATCCGAAGAATGTCATTTATCACATCAGCTAGGCATAATTAAATTAGCTTACGATCATCAACTGCGCGAATTGAAACGCAATGCTACCACTCGCGGAGAGGCACTGATAGTGGGATCAGTTTGGGGAAGCCACTGTAAAGGAGGCACCTACCGAACTCCAAAATATACTTGGGAAGATGCCTTGGTTTATTACGAGTATGAGATCACATTGCGAGATTACATGGCAGTTGTAGATCATGAAAATGATGTTATACACTTGAGAAACGGTCTCACATGCAGATTTTCTCAAGGAAAATGTTTAGATTCGGAAGACGGATACATAACATGGGACGCCGTCTCCAACAACGGATGTGAAGAATCAGAATACGAGGTAATTTATGAGGGTTTGGTAAATCGAACCCAAAACGAAAAAAGGGATAAACATAACAAAATCTCAAACGCCGTCTATAGCACAATTTCAGACACACATCTGTTCTCTATTAGAGCTAGGGAAAAGACAAAATTTGTGGGCACTTAGGTTTTATGACCGATCATCCTCGTATCGTTATTGTTGAAGTGGTAGGCTTCAACTCTCCTTTCAAAAGGAAATCTACGACGGGTAGAAACTTTGATTTATTTACATATTTCAATTCCAAAATAACCCTAGTAGAAAACTATATTGGGAAAAGCATGTCGGAACTTTACAGCACGGTTATGACCGAAATGTGTAAAGTAGACAAAACACTGATGGAAACCAAATTAACACTGGCACGTCTCAACCCTACAGAATTTGTAACCAGTATCATAAAACGATCTGGATACACCGCTGTGGTGGCAGGAGAAGTTTTGCACGTATTGGAATGCAAACCAGTTTATGTAACTCCCAGGTCGGACGAGAATTGTTATCAGGAAATACCTGTAACTTATAACAATCTTTCCATGTTTATAGCACCAGTAAGCCACGTACTGCAAAATAGAGGTACACAGATTGATTGTACACCTCTTCTTCCGGCCAAGTTTCAAATAGGTGGAAGATGGTACACCACCGACGGACGGATAAGAGAAACCACGTCGCCGTTAAAGCTAACTACAGATTTAATAACCACGTGGACTTATACTCATCTTCCAAACCTAATACAAAGTGGTGTTTATGACGCAGAAAGCGTGATCAAGATGAGAAACATGATCTATGAACAGGGTGATAAAAGAGCAGCATCTAATGTTTTACATAAAATTTTGGTCGGAGAGCGACCAGATTTTCAAGGATTCCGTTTTGATGCTTTGATATCGGATCGAATGATTGAAAATGTTTTTGAAAAATATTGGTCTAAGTTACTCTCATGGTCAACCTGGTTGGGAAACATAACTTCTACCTTTATTGGTATATACATGATAGGAAGAATAATTAAATTTACGATTGACACTATTATGCACGGGCGCATATTATATGACATATATGGTTTGGGATGGCAACTACTTGCATCATTTTGGGATTCTTTAACAAGTTTTCTTTCTCATAGAAATGCTATGAAAAGAACAGAAACACAAAATAATAAAAATGAAAATCCACCGCTACACGAAGTAGAAGTCGTTCAAGAAAATTTTGACAAGCCCAGCGCTCCATTCTACCCAAATTTATTTTCGCGGATTAATGAGCAAATTTGAGTAAACCTAGCGTTTTACGGGCTCCGGAATGTCGCTGCGCGAACAAAATTAGTTCATCATAAAATCAATCACGCCGTTGCACCCAGCATTGCAACGCGTTGGTCTAAGCCATACCGATGTTGATGTCATATTAAGAAACTGTAAGTGATAAGTAGAGCGGAAAAAGGCATAACTAATTTACATAAGGACAGCTAGGAACGAGTATCGCACACAGATTAGGCGATAAACACGCCCACGCGTAGGCGCATGTGGCAATAAACATTTTTCCTTTCTCTTTCGTCCTGCCAGAATGCAGTCCTTTGGCAGGAACGATACAAATGTTTTTCAATCCTAAGAAGCTAATGTTATGCAATCATAGAAGATAAGCCGCGCCTTAAATTGTGAGCCCTTCCCGATCTGGCCGTAAGAGCAAGCGAAATAGAATCGATAAAGGATAATTACCAGATCTGGATGGGCGTTAGTTAATAAGCTCAATACTATTATACAAGTGGTAGATCACCACACATTCAAGAGTTACATTAGGCGCAACGTGGAAGATCACCACACATTGAAGAATAGTTGTAATGAGTGAAATAGAAAATATTCGTAGATTAATCACTAATGCCCAAAAGAGAGCAACAATGTGACCCAAATATTTCTAAATTGTAAATCACTAATGTATCATGTAGAAGTAAGACCCTTACCCCTGTGAATGTTTCAAATAAAATTAAGTTCGATGTTTTACTCCTGATTCTTTAATTAGAATTTCGAAACTCCGGTCTTCAACTTCCCTGCTTGACTCGAAAACGTCTCTCCGTAAAGGAGAAACAAGTAGTATCAAAAAGGACTTTTTGGTTTGGTTCCTTGGATCGAAACAAGTTGCTCTGTAACAGGAGTAACAAGTAGTTCCTTGGGAAAGTAACCTCGCGGTGTGCATTTGCGAAGGACATCTCCCTAACCGGAGAAAGAAGTAGCTCCTGCACCCAGAAAATTAGTGACAGTCCAGCGAGGTCGTCACAACCCGGTTCCTTGGATCGAAAAGGTCTCTCCCTAACAGGAGAAACAAGTAGTTTCGAGGAATCACCAAGCCGGCGTGCATTTGCGAAAAACGTCTCCTCACACGGAGAAATAAGTAGCTCTTACACCCGAAACTCCAGTGACGACTGCGTCGACTTCGTCACAGTTTTATTGTAATGCAGGATGGACATTACAAGATAAGACAAACACACAGAAAATGATACTTTTTTTATTTCTCCGGAGCTTGAATCCTCCACCAATCGATTTCTACGAAGGTTTTGTGCAAGGGGACATATATATTACTGATTTGTTGTAGCGGGATTAATTGTGTGGGAATTTGGGTCCGTTTTTGCCCACTGTGCGATGCTGCCGATCTGCAAGACAAAGAGAACTTCCACAGTCAACTCAATGATGTCGTAGATAGAATTCCGAAGGCTAATATCAAGATCTGTTTGGGTGACTTTAATGCGAAGATCGGATCCGAAAACTCGAACCATGAGCGCATTATGGGACGGCATGGTTTCGGAGGAACGAGCGAAAACGGAGAGCTGTTCGCAAAATTCTGTGGTAATAACGACATGGTGATCAGGGGATCGCTTTAGCCTCATCGACCGGTTCACAACGTCACGTGGGTCTCCCGTGACGGTTTTACAGAAAATCAAATCGACCACATCTGCATCAGCTGATGGAAACGGAGCCTTCTTGATGTACGGAATAAACGTAGTGCCGATATCACGTCTGATCATCACCTTCTCATCGGCGAAAAACGCCTGCACATTGCGCGGATTCATCGGCAGGAGGAGAGAGTTGGAGAACGGTTCAACACACGCTTACTGAAAGATGCCACGGTGAAACGGTCCTTCGTTGAAGAACTGCACACCCGTGCTGCAGATATTCCGGAAGGTGGCAGCGTGGAAGACCAGTGGACCGCCATCAAGAATGCCTTCATCGCCACCATCGAGAATAATCTGGGCGAACTGCGCACCCAGAGAAAACAATGGATCATCGATAAGACCTGGAGGAAGATAGAGGAGCAAAGAGAAGCTAAAGCCGCGATAGAGCGATCAAAAACCAGAGGTGCCAAAGTCTTAGCCCGTCAGCGATACTCGGCTCTGAAGAAGGAAGTAAAACGCTCATGTCGACGGGACAAGCGAGCGTGGGCGGACTCTCTGGCCGACGAAGAAGAGAGAGCCGCAGCAAACGGGGACATTCGCCTCCTCTACGATATCTCACGACGCTTAAGCCTGGCGAAGATGAAAACAACGATGCTTGTGAAAGACGCGAATGGTTAGTTATTGACCAACTCAATTGACCAGCTGGAATGCTGGTTCGAGCACTTCGAACAACTTTTTCAAGTGCCAGCCAGGCCACCACCACCTCGGCATGATCTGCCTAGGATCCGACGTATAACACGCGTCAATACCAAAGCTCCATCACTACTACAGATCCAAACAGCCATACAAATCATGAAAACGAAAATCGCCCCAGGGGGCGATGGCATATCAGCAGAGATGCTCAAAGCTGACCCCATGACATCTGCTCAAATACTACATCGTTTATTTCGTATTATCTGGGACACCGCAACTTTCTCGGTCGACTGGATGCAAGGTATCTTAGTGAAGATTCCCAAAAAGGGTGACCTGGCTGTATGCGATAACTGGCGAGGCATTATGTTGTTGTGTGCCGTTCTCAAAGTACTACGCAAAGTTATCCTAGCCCGAATTCAGGAGAAGTTCGATGCGACTGTGTGGACCATATTGTCACACTTCATATCATTTTGGAGCAAGTCAATGAATTCCAAGAGTCCCTTTACTTGGTATTCATTGACTACGAAAAAGCTTTCGATCGTCTCAATCACGAGAATATGTGGGGCGCCCTGAGACGCACTCTACACGAGAAGGGCTCGTACTGGGCCTCATCGAGGCATAGTACGAGCCCTTCTCGTGTAGAGTGCTACACAATGGGGTCTTGTCCAACCCTATCCGGGTCGTAGTTGGTGTGCTCCTCATCTTGATTCTTGTAGGTGCGATTGATCGTGCTGCTATGGCAGCCTAAAATTATGGAGCACCCAAAGGACTTCGCATTGGCTGATTACGCTGCACTCCTCGTTCTACGGCGCGGCGCTCTGATATGCAAAGTAAGCTCATCGACCTTGCCGTGCGCTTCACTTCGGAGGGTTAGTCATCAACGTCAACAAAACCAAATCGTTGGATGTAAACACGGCGACCCATTCCAGTTTCACAGTAGCTGGGTAATCAGTGGAGAATGTTCAAAGCTTCCAATATCTTGGCTGCCAAATGGCCTACCAAATACCCCCAAAAATCTGACAATTAGAGTTTCCATTTCCCGACCATTTTCGTTGTCCCGGGATTCGGAATGAACTTGTTCGTATATCCCAGGAA
This sequence comes from Armigeres subalbatus, assembly GCF_024139115.2. Lineage (NCBI taxonomy): Eukaryota > Metazoa > Arthropoda > Insecta > Diptera > Culicidae > Armigeres > Armigeres subalbatus. Next base: position 302,294,894 of record NC_085140.1, on the reverse strand, counting down.
ATCCCGGGATCCCAGGATTTTTCGATGTTTCCTTTGAAAACTTTTTTTTATTTAAAAACGATTTTATTCAATGTTCAGGGTAAAGTTCATATTTTAGAAAGGCCAGATAATACAGATTTCAAATTGGAACTCAATTGAATTCTAATTTGAATCGATTATTCCGAAAAAAAAAATTACTTCAAGAAGCAAATAATATTCACGTTTTTCTCGGAAGGTAGAGTACCCTTTTGGAATATATGATCGCCGAGTCCGAGAAGAGGGGTTCGCTGGCGGTTGAAGTCGGCTTGACTGTTTGCATTGCTTTGAATATGCATTGGGTATAGACAGTTGCTGGGATTGCATTCAATACCCTAGTGACGAAAGATGGAAGATGCGCAGTAGAATCGTACTGGGCCCATAACCTATTGAAGATATGGGAACCCCCTCACAAAGAAAACACAATACTAGAGTATCCTCCAACCCATGGCAGGCTACTAATTGATACTTTTGCCAAGAGCTCCAACTCTTCTTAATCTTGAACAGATCGCTTCCTAATCTTGATGTTAATCGTTAATTTATCGTTATCGCCGATAAAGTTAATTGTGTTCAGCGTAATCACTTGCTGCGATAAAGATGAATCAACTCAATTATTATCGGAGTTCGAGTTCGAGTTCGAAAGTTAAATCGATAATTTAACGATAATGGGATTAATAGATTACGTGATTAAAGTTGGTATACAATTTTGACAGAAGCCGAGAATTGGACAAATTAGAATCTGTAAGATTTCAATACAACGATTGTATCAAAATCTTCCGAAATTGTAAATGCCAAATTATTATACAGTTTCTCTAAGGTTCTTATGTAGAACTATATTAAAATCTGCCATCCGCTGGTTGGGTGTACCAAATCGACGCACGGACTAAGAAAGCAAGGGCTGCCTTTGCTAGCTTGAGAAATATTTGAAAAAAAAAAAAAACAGACAGATATGTGAACATACCAAAATATGAATTTTCAACTTTTTCATGGAATCTGTGCTGTTGTGCGCTAGCGAAACATAGTGTGTATCAGTGGAGAACACTCAGCGGCTGCAGGTGTTCATCAACAGATGTCTGCGGTATATAATTCGGGTCTGATGGGCTCACAATTGGATTTCAAAGAACGAACTCCATCGTCGTTGTCACCAGAGGCCGATAGCAACAGAAATTCTGGATAGGAAGTGGGTCGGCCATACCTTACGCAGGGGCATAAACAAGCGTTAGGCTGGAACCCAGTGGGACATCGCAGCAGAGGCAGACCCAGAGGCTCATGGCGGCGTAGCCTCAATAAATAAATAAAATAGCTGGACATCGCTCAGGATGGAGATCTTTCAAGTCGGTCCTTTGCACCACCGGAGGTGTACAGGATCCATGAATAATAATAAATAAGGTACTGAGAATATTAAGTAAGCCGACTTCTAGTTTGAAGGAGCCAGTAAAGAAGAAGAAAAAGAAGATTAGGTATAAGAAGAAGAAGAATACTATGGGTTTGTTGAAGTGTGACAACCCTTACAAAATTTTCAGATCATTCATATGGGTGTTTTTTTGCGTTACGTAATTAATGGATCTTCCCTTACGTAATTTGCCAATAAGCTATAGGAGAGATGTCCTACTTTCCACATGATCAAATAAGGTGGTGATGTAGGAAATCAGTCCCTTTTCGATTCATTAATAAAGCCATTATCGGCAAAGGTACGTACCTCTTATTGCATAATACAGGTTTTACCTAAGCGCGAAATTAACAATCTCTCACTTCACTCCGTCACGCATTTGGGGTTTCTGCTCGTGATGTAACTACCAATATGGATATTTGCGTCACGACAACGGTTTACCTTCGTTGGCGCAATAAAGGAAAGGCCTTCTTCGAGAGGCTAAATATCAGCGCGTTCACTCTTCAACCAACGCACCGTTAGCCTAAAATTCAATGCGAAAATTAATTATATCCATGCGAAGTGTAAGCACGATTGGGTCATGCACCTTGAGCGCAAACGATTAGTTAGTTAATCAATTTAGTGCCGAAAATGGGGAGACTCCAGTGACGCATTTGCGCGCAACTCCACGAAAGCAATCGATTGGTAAAAGCGGAGTGATTAAATACATAGCTATGAAGCGAATCCAAAAGCCGCCGACGTCAGCCAGCGTAGAGACCCTCTCAAGCACTTCTAATAGCTTTTCTAGGTTTAAGGTAGTAGTTCTTCGTTGCATCTATTATGGACGTACGTACCTGACGTCAATATATTGATCATAACTGGGGGAATGAGCCCATGGTCCAAAATGTTCGAAGCTTCAATGCCAGTTTAGACATTGTTTTAAGAACACGTTCAGATTATGAACTTATAGATATACTTCGTATATCTAGTTGTCTCTGCAAGTAATGTATACGATGTCTCATTTCAGGATTCTCTATATCAAGTAATATAGCTCAAAATCTTAACCTGGTCTTAGCAGCAAGAAAGAGGAGCGCGAACTTGAAATTAAATAATTAAGTCATAATGTCGTGCAAAAATAGGCCATTAAATGTGAAATGTGACTCAATCTTAATAACTATAAAACCGCATTAAGCGACCTAAGTGTGTTCAACCAGATGTCTATAGACTGTTAGTGCATCTCGATAATCACATGTTCTAGAATCTACATGACGCACGATTTTCAATGGTATTTTGATTGTATCATAGTTTAATAGGATTATTAAGTACTTTCAATGGTAGGTAGTTCTAATCATACGAATCAAACCATAATTAAACTTTAATAAATCAATATGCATTGAATACTTTGTGCCTTTTTAAGTCTCGTGATTAGCTTCGAGGTCTGTTGCACTGAGTCACCATCAATGGATGAATCCCCGAAAGAGAAGAGATGCGCGCTGGGCTTGAGTACCTATCAGCTGGGTATAGATCGCTTTCTAGCTTCGCCTTTATTTTCCGCCTCAGAGGTAATCAGTCACCTTCACCGAACCGCGGGGAGCTACTCGCCGAATGACGTCAATGTTTGAAATTCACTCCAACAGCAGCAGTTCTGTGGCTACTGACCGACTGATTGCAGAGTCGTTACGGCAAGAATGGCACCAACACGATCGGTGAGTTTTCTGCGGTAATCCAAATTGATTCCGCTGTGCTAGCGTATGTATGTATAAGCAAGTGATGGCCATTGATCAGTTATCCGGTCTGTGCGTTCAATTCACCGATGACTCAGACCCTTATGGAATGCAGTAATGTGTAGCAATGGGATTTCTCCATTGATGTTGTTCCATGTATAGGCTGTTTATAATGACCTTACGGTATCGCTTTTGGAATTGAACGCACTTTACTTGGAGGTTATGTGTAATGGTGAAAGATTCAAAACGTTTGAGATTGTGGCAATCCGCCTCAAGTGAGTCAAAATGATAATTTTATCTGACAGGCGTGAATTGCGTGGTATGCACCTACACGTGCAACGTACCGACGTAACCCTATTAGTTACTTACTAGCGGATTTTTAAATTATATTCTCGTGAAAACCGCGGAATAAGTTTTCTTAAATTTATTTTAAGATCGTTCGACATATATTTTTACCCTTCTTACACCCTAAGAAGGGTATAACTATCACTTGAAAAATCGACTATTTATCCAGTAGTCGGACGTTTAGTTTCAGAGATAATTGTGAAATACGAACATAAAGTTTAGTTAAAGGAAACTAACAATAATGTCACATCAAGTCTCAGCGTCTTGAACCGATTTGACACTTTCATTTTAAACAAAAGCTTTTCAGTATTTGTTCCGAGATATCTTTAATATGAAACATGTATCATGGTATTCAAATGGTACATATCTTGCATTAGTGCCATAACGTCACGAAAATATGATAGACTTTGAATTTTAATATCTCAGCCGTTTCTCGATGGATTTCTAATTGTTTTTGGACCATTCGAACGCTTCTTTGTTTTTATCTGAAAATATTTAATTTTAACTATTTATTATCGATAATTGATAAAAGGTTTAGAAATAGGTCAATTAACCAATCACGTACATGCATCGCAAGCATAGACATCAAAAGCTACCGACTTGCAGGTTTTGATCTAATCCTCAGTTTGCTCGCGCATTTTTTCCAAGTGTTTTTTCTCGTTCGTTCGCTGTTTACGTTTTCGCTTCGTCGCGATGGCGTTATTTTCTCCCGGACCTGTCATGGGAGACTCGGTATCCGATTCGGTCGCGGGAAAAGTGCCTAAGCGCACTGCTCTTGGAGGCGCTCGTCACGACAAGACGAGGAGATATCGCGACCTGCTTTACCTGGTCCCTCTGGAGCACGACTCCAACTCGTGGAAGGACCTGAAGCTGGTCGGCGTTATAAATTACATCATCGTCGACTGGGAGCGATATCGACCAGTGCACCGCGACGTCACGCAGTGCAAATGTGCAACAAATGTGGTGAACTCCATCCTACCGAAGAGTGCGACAATGTGGAGGTTGCTGATCCCAAAAGCGCCAACTACGGCGACAAACATCGGGCTTCAACCAAGGACTACCCAAAGCGGGCGGCGTTTTTGGAAATCAGGAAGAAGGCCTCCACCAGGTCCCTGCCGAAGAAGAACCGTGTTTGTGCTCTGAAAGAGGTGAACTTTCCGGCCATCCCGGCTCCCCGACGAGCGATACCAATTATTCCACCTTCAAGCTCTAACACCACACGACCCATCCACCAGCGAATGGCCCCCGCTTCCTCTCCCTGTATTCCGTCGTCAGGATAATGAGCCTCTTCTGGCCGAGGCGACACCGCCTACACATCGGAGCAGCTAGTTCCGATTTTCCCCAACTGGCAACGAGACTACGCGGTTGAAAAACTCGCTTGACCAGATTTCATCCTGGCATGTTCGTCATTGAAAATGGCTGCTAGGTGGGTTTGGAACGCTTGCTCACTTAAGAGCAAAATCATCGAGCTGGGTTCTCGACGAGGGAGATCGACGGCTTTCATCACGAACACACTAGCCCGAGGTAGCGTATTCCGGACTTCGTGGTGGAGACTTGATCGACCAAACTCCAGGGGAGGAGGTCATCGCGCTGAGAAGCAACATCAATTGTCGTCTGCTACCAAGTCTCCAGCTCAGTTCATCGAGGCCGTTGGGGTGAAGTTACCTCCATCGGCGTCATCACCCTCATCTGGTATACCGCCCAACGGCAAGCGGAGATCGATGGGACATCGGCCGCCCTCCGCAGAGACATCGTCAAACAACGCGGCGCGGCCAGTACATCATCGCGGCGATCTGAATGCAAGACATCAAGCCTGGGGAAACTCATAGAGCAATCGAAACGACATTATATGGAGAGCGATCTGAAGAAGGCCATTATACCATTGAACCGGACTCACCCACCCGGTTGAGCAGATCCGGTTCATTCGACGCTCGATCTTGGAACACACACGAGCTGGGAACAGCTTTCTAGTGATGGGCGGTATGTGAAGACGCGTGATCGGGTGTGGCCGATCAATGAAAGAATGTGCAGGTTGAGGATCAAAGGCCGGTTCTTCAATTCCAGTTGAACATCCATAGCCCACACTCTGGAAGCACATATGATGATAAGGACGCATTCTACGCGCAGCTGGAACGTGAGTAGATAGCTGTCCGCCACGACGTCAAAATCATCATAGGAGATTTGAACGCTCAGGTTCAGAGGAGGAGTTTAGACCGACTATTGGAAGTTCAGCGCCACCGGCTGACGAACGAAAAGGCCTACGACCAATTGATTTCGCCGCCTCCAAGAATATGGCCATTCGCAGCACCCTTCCAACACAGCCTCCCGTATCGGTACACCGGAGATCACCACTGCAGACAGAATCACAAATCGACCACGTTCTGATTGATGACGGCACTTCTCCGACATTATCGACGTCAGGACATATCGTGGCGCTAACATCGACTCTGACCACTATCTGCGCCCAAAACTATCCGTCATCAACAATGTTTGGTACCGACGACCGCCGCGGTACGACCTAGAGCGACTGAAGCAACCTGATCTCGCGCAGCATCTCGAGGCAGCGTTGCCGGAAGAGGGTGAGCTCGATGGGCCCCTCTGAGGACTGCTGGAATACAATTAAGAGCACATTAACGACGCAGCGGAGAACAACGTCGGGTATATGGGACAAGTCGACGGAACGATTGGTTTGATGAAGAGTGGACAGATTCTGGAGGAGAAGGACGCAGCGGGCGGTCGCGCTGCAGCAAGTACCGGCAGAACGTGGAACGTTAAGACGGAAGCGGAGACAGCAGACCCGCCTTTTCAGGAGGAGAAACGCGCCTGGAAGAAGCGGAGGTGAGGAGATGGAACAGCTGTGCCGTTCTCAAGAACACGCAAGTTCTATCAGAAACTCAACGCATCCCGCAAAGGCTTCGTGCCGCGAACCGAAATGTGCCGGGATAAGGGTGGGAGTATCTTGACGTACGAACGTTTGGTGATCGCAAGGTGGAAGCAGCACTACGAGGAACATTTGAATGGCGCTGAGAGTACAGGCAGTGAAAGTCAATGGGAGGAGATGACTACGCGTTCAGCGGACGAAGCCAACCACCCCACCTTGAGGAAGTTAAGATGCCATCAACAGCTAAAGACCAATAGAGCTGGTAAGATGGTATCGAGCTGAGCTCATCAAATGGGCCCGGAAAGCTACCACTTGCCTGCAAATGATAGTCGAATCTGGGAACTGACAGCTACCGAGGAGTGAAGGAAGGTATATGCCCCATCTACAAGAAAGGCGACAAACTGATGTGAGAACTTTCGAGCGATCACATCCTAATGCCGCCTACAAAGTGATATCCCAGATCATCTTCCGTCGTCTGTCACCATTAGTGAATGAATTCGTGAGTTATCAAGCCGGCTTTGCGGCCTCGACAACGGACCAGATCTTTACTGTACGGCAAATCCTTCAAAATGCCGTGAATACCAGGTCCCAACGCATCATCTGTTTTGATTTCAAGGCGGCATAACGTATAGACCGCGTAGAGCTATGGAAAATTATGGACGAGAACAGCTCCTGGGAAGCTTCAGACTATCAAAGCAACGGTAGATGTGCAAAACTGTGTGAAGATTTCGAACACTTCAGTTCGTTCGAATCGCGCCGGGACTCAAGACAAGGTGATGGACTTTCGTGCCTACATTGCACTAGGTGTAAGTGGAGAGCGTGTAACCGGGCATGATTCACAGATCCAGTCAATTTATTTGTTTCTGCGGATGACATGGACATTGCTCCGAACATTTGCAAAGGTGGCAGAACTGTACACCCGCCTGAAACGTGAAGCAACAAAGTTACATGAAACATGGACAATGCTCGAGGAGGACTTGCAGCACTCGGAGTATTCGAGAGAGGGTGCTTAGGACCATCTTTGGCGGTGTAAGAAGACGGTGTGTGGCGGCGAAGAATGAACCATGAGCACGCCAGCTCTACGGCGAACCCAGTATCCAGAAGGTAGTTAAAGCCGGAAGGGGGCATGTTGCAAGAATGCCGGACAGCAACCCTGCAAAGATGGTGTTACTCTCGATCCGGCAGGTACGAGACGACGTGGAGCGCAGCGAGCGAGATGGACAGACCAGGTGCAGAAAGACTGGCGAGTGTGGGCGGCGAGGATGGAGAGATGCGGTCTCGAACCGTGTATTGTGGCGTCAAATTGTTGATTCAGTGTTATTTGTTTAGATGTAGACTAAATAAATGAAATGAATCGACGCTCGATCTGTTAATCACGAACATGGATAACCAAATATTGCAGCCAGTTGTCTATCAGGAGATGAGCTCCGATCACTATCCGGTGGTGGCCGAAATAGGTTCTTCGATCAACCGACAAAAATAACGACTTATCGAATAAGATCCACACTCTCCCAGATTATGCTAAGCCGTTCGTTCTGGAAAATGACCAAAATATCAAATCCAAGCCTCGGCCCATTCCACCTTTGATCCCACTAGACTAATGGCCTAATGATCGCTTGATAACCCCGCAGAGAAGGTCGCTGAAATAGTCGTCACTTCGTCAGCTCACACAATCTTGGGCGGAACATCGTCCACACGAAGCAGCCGTCAACGAGCATGCTAAAAATCCATTTGATTCCCAACGACTTCTCGGAGGAGTTGGAGATCTCAGCTGGCGAATTGATGGCCTATATCAAATCGTCGAAGAACCTGAAAGCCCCAGGCTTCGACAGGATCCTGAATCTCGAGCTCAAACACATGAGTGCTCGTTCTTTGAGCACCCCTGCTGATCTTAATCATGTTCCGGCTCAGCTACTCCCATCGTCCTGGAAGTCAGCAAAAGTCATCCCCATCCGGAAGCCGGAAGGATCCTTCTCCCCAAAAGTTATCGTCCCATCAGCCTTCTTTCAGGATTATCCAAGGTATTCGAAAAGCTATTCATCACCGGTTACTTGAGTCTGCCGAAAATCTCAACATCTTTCGAGAAAGTTTGTCGACGCGGTCGGTCAACTGCATCAACTGACCTGAGTTACCGTCCTCAGACGGAACAAGTTTGTCTCAAAAACATCCGCCATGGCCTTACTCGATGTGTACAAACTACAACGCTACAATCTTCCCAGCTACCTGTTGCTTGCATTCGAGGCTCCAATTAGGGCGCTAGTTCCAATCTATTCCAATCCATTTTTATTATAAATATTGGTGTACATAGTAGTTAGTTATCAAATATCTGAAATAAAACATCCTCCTAAATGATGCTATGATAATCAAGCTACATAAATTTTTAAATTTCATCGAAAATCACCTTTAAAACAAACAAGTTGAAGGGCCTGTGGCCAACCACTTGAATTGTTAAAATACTGTACTATACAAAATTGAAAATAAACGAATTTAAGTAAAAAAGTCCAATACTCAGTTCGAATAAGATTTCACGCAGAGAATAAGATTTCACGAGAGCAGGAGCGACACAGCATCATGAAGGCGCTGAACATTCCAACGGAAACCATCGCATTGGTGGTGGTCGTCTGAACGAACCAGTATTTTGTGTGAAGAAAGGTTGACTACAAAATAGCACTGCGATCCCGTGCCGCCAGTGAGTGGATGCTGAAAATTATTTCAAATTGTGGCGTCTTAGTGAAAAGTCATCGAGTAGATGTCGGACAGTAGGGGAAGTGGGGGTAGCACGCCCATAGGGGTTAAAACGCGCCACCCCTGAATAAGGTTAAATATCCCCATTTTGATTATTTTCAATAGTCTATACGATAAAGCAATGGTATTGCCATTGATACATATATTTCATGATTTTCTCTGTTATACATGAAAAACTGAAAAAACGATTTTTGCGTGTTTTGATGCAATTTAGCCGGTGAATTTAGTCTTTCTGTCGCTGTTATACATTGATAAATTAATAATTGAGCATGAGCCATGCTTACTGTGTTCTTTATGTTCCACACGAAATCGTCGTCAAAAATGGTTTAAAACGATTTTAAGGGCCTTCAAACTTGAGGTCGGTGTGGCATTACGCCCATGCTCATTTCGTATGACCGAAACAGCTGAAATATTCGGTTAATTGCCTTAATGTAGGCAATTAAATGAAAAATCAGTACGATACAATGCGCGTTTTTAACTCATCCACTGGCGCATCTCACCCCGCATGGTTTCAAAATCATTTTTTCGGGTGCTTTTTAAAATCAAATTTCAGCAATAAAATGGACAATTAGATATCTGTTATCGGTAGTCAGTCGCAGATATGCTGTTCTTCAGTATGCGCTGATGAAAACTGGCTGAAATGGTGGTTTCATTGATAAAAATGGCATTTTCCTTAACGTGGGCGTCCTACCCCCAGTTCCCCCAGTTCAAATTTATTGCATCATCACCCTCCGACGCACGCTTGTGATTAATTTATGATAATTAAATAATATTGCACTTTGAAGAAAAATTCTCGGGTCTACCTTCTCTTGTGTAAAATAATGGTCCAGCAATGAACCGATATATTTCCAATAATACGATTTTTCGATCCCTAACAGAAAATCAGAATCTTGTGATGAAATTTTATTTTACTGCTACTGATGCCATCCATTCGAACAAACTTATTGCATCATATCTTTCCAACGCGCTAGCGATTTTGTTACCGAATTCAGCTTTTAGTCGTCGCCAAATAATTAAGTTTTGCACTTTGAAGAAAATTCATCGGATCAAACTTCTTTTCTATATCAAATCCATGGAGACGCCACCTTCGTGGAAATTATTTACAGTAACCACCCATCGGCGATCATCGCTCGGACCGCCAGATGCCAAGCGATAATGTTTTGTAATATGAAGAAACTTCGTCTTGAGTCAAATTACTATTGTTACTCTTCTCAACAATAAGCATTTTGAATAACCAACACCTTATAACCATATTCGCCATATTCGGAATCGATCCGCTCTCTGCGGAATCCCGATCAAAACGGCTTGCGGGTAGGGACGTTCCGATACTTCAAAATATTGATATTTGAATCGATACAACCATCGAATCAAAGTATCGATATCACCGATATATTGGAATGAAAATATCAATATAACGGAAGATCATATGATATTTCAGAAATGAGAATATTTAGAATATATTTGTTGTAGTTCAATTACTATCGTATTACCATATTACCGTTTACAAAATTATTACAAATGTCTTCTTTTCTATTCTTAATCCAATCTGCTTCTAGACTGTGCCAATCCAACAATCATCGTGGCGGCATTCATCGTAGTTTTAACCGGTAGCGGCGGCATTTTCTCAGTGATATTGACCCTACATTTTCCATTTGCTCCAAAAAAATCATCTTCAGGTTTCGATAAATTTGCTGAAATTCTAATCACAAATTTTCTGTGTTTCTCCACGGTTTTATTCTTATTCTGATGACAACAGGAAAGTATCAGAATTTCCACGAATTTCTTTTTTTT